>NC_086190.1:317500-410000 GCF_023053635.1 Elgaria multicarinata webbii
GGGATCGGGTTCGGGTTCGGTTTAGGGTTAGGGTTAGGGTTAGGGTTGGGGTTAGGGTTGGGGTTAGGGTTAGGGTTAGGGTTAGGGTTAGGGTTAGGGTTAGGGTTGGGGTTAGGGTTGTGGTTAGGGTTAGGGTTAGGGTTAGGGTTAGGGTTAGGGTTAGGGTTAAGGTTAGGGTTAGGGTTAGGGTTAGGGTGAGGGTGAGGGTGAGGGTTAGGGTTAGGGTTAGGGTTGTGCTCGCATCGGCAGCACATATACTAAAATTGGAACGATACAGATCAAATTAGGGTTAGGGTTAGGGTTAGGGTTAGAGTTAGGGTTAGGGTTAGGGTTAGGGTTAGGATTAGGTTTAGGTTTAGGGTTAGGGTTAGGGTTAGGGTTAGGGTTAGGGTTAGGGTTAGGGTTAGGGTTAGGGTTAGGGTTAGGGTTAGGGTTAGGGTTAGGGTTAGGGTTAGGGTTGTGCTCGCTTCGGCAACAAATATACAAAAATTGGAACGATACAGAGAAGATTAGCATGGCCCCTGCGCATCTGGTGAGTTTGGTTCACTTCCCTTATTGGGAAGGTGCCGTTATGGCCCATTTTGCACAATCAACGTTTTTGACCGGAACGGGTATCTGAACGTGGTTTTGGTGTAACTTTTGGAGCTTTCTATATTTGTCCCACCTTGTCTTTTGCATCTAGTGAGTTGGGTTCTCTTACCTCATTGGGAAGGTTCCGTTACGGAACATTTTCGCAATACGCTTTTCCGCAAGAACCATCTGCACGTGGTTTCGGTGCAACTTATGGAGCTTTCTATATTTGTCCAACCTATTTGTGTGCATCTGGTGTGTTTGGTGGACTTTAATCATTGGGAAGCAACGATGGGCGCAATACGCATTTTTGCCCAGAACGGGTTTCTGAACGTGGTTTGGGGGCAACTGTTAGAGCTTTCTATATTTGTCCCTTCCGCAAGAACGGGTGTTAGAACGTCGTTTCGGGGCAACTTATGGAGCTTTCTATATTTGCCCCACCTTGTCATGTGCATCTTGTGAGTTTGGTTCACTTACGTCACTGGGATGTTGCCGTTATGGCACAATTTGCGCAATACACGTTTTTGCCAGGAACGGGTATCTGAACGTGGTTTTGGAGAAACTTTTGGAGATTTCTATATTTGTCCCACCTTGTCATGTGCATCTGGTGAGTCTGGTTCACTTTCCTAATTGGGAAGCAGCCGTTACGGCCCGTTTTGCGCAATACGAGTTTTTGCCGGAATGGGTAACTGAACGTGGTTTTGTGGCAACTTTTGGAGCTTTCTATATTTGTTCCACCTTGTCATGTGCATCTGGTGAGTTTGGTTCACTTACCTCATTGGAAAGGTGCCTTTACGGCCCATTTTCGCAATACACGTTTTCTGCCGGAAAGGGGATCTGAACGTGGTTCGGGGACAACTTTTTGAGCTTTCTGTATTTGTCCCAACTTGTCATGGGCATCTGCTGAGTTTGGTTCACTTACCTCATTGGGAAGCCGCCGTTACTGCCCTTTTTGCGCAATACACATTTTTGACCGGAATATATATCTGAACTTGGTTTTGGGGTAATTTTTGGAGCTTTCTATATTTGTCCCACCTTGTCTTGTGCATTTAGTGTGTTTGGTTAACTTAACTTATTGGGAAGTTGCCGTTACGGCCCAATTTGCGCAATACGCGTGTTTGCCCAGCACGGGTTTCTGAACGTGGTTTCGGGGTAAATTTTTGAGCTTTCTTTATTTGCCCCAACTTATCATGTGTATTTGGTGAGTTTGGTTCACTTACCTCATTGGGAAGCTGTCGTTACGGCCCTTTTTGCGCAATACGAGTTTTTGCCGGAATGGGTATCTGAACGACTTTTCGGAGCAACTTATAGAGCTTTCTATATTTGCCTAACCCAAACCCGGTTAGGTTCCGGGTTAGGTTAAGGTTCCGGGTTAGGGTTATGTTCCGGGTTAGGGTTAGGTTCCGGTTTAGGGTTATGTTCCGGGTTAGGGTTAGGTTCCGGGTTAGGGTTAGGGTTAGGGTTAGGTTCCGGGTTATGGTTAGGTTCCGGGTTTGGATTAGGTTCCGGGTTAGGGTTAGGTTCCGGGTTAGGGTTAGTATTAGGTTCCGGGTTAGGGTTAGGTTCCGGGTTAAGGTTAGGTTCCGGGTTAGGGTTAGGGTTAGGTTCCGGATTAGGGTCAGGTTCCGTTTTAGGGTTAGGTTCCGGGTTAGGGTTAGGTTCCGGGTTAGGGTTAGGTTCCGGGTTAGGGTTAGGTTCCGGTTTAGGGTTAGGGTTAGGTTCCGTGTAAGGGTTAGGTTCCGGGTTAGGGTTAGGTTCCGGGTTAGGGTTAGGGATAGGTTCCGGATTAGGGTTAGGTTCCAGGTTAGTGTTAGGTTCCGGGTTAGGGTTATGGTTGGGTTCCGGGTTAGATTCCGGGTTAGGTTCCGGGTTTGGTTCCGGGTTAGGTTCCGGGTTAGGTTCCGGGTTAGGGTTAGGATTAAGGTTAGGTTCCGGGTTAGGTTCCGGGTTAGATTCCGGTTTAGGTTCCGGGTTAGGGTTAGGGTTAGGGTTAGGTTCAGTGTTAGGTTCCGTGTTAGGTTCCGGGTTAGGGTTAGGTTCCGGGTTAGGGTTAGTTTCCGGTTTAGGGTTATGGTTCGGGTTCGGCTTAGGGTTCGGGTTCGGGTTAGGGTTAGGGTTCGGGTTAGGGTTCGGGTTAGGGTTAGTTTTAGGTTCCATGTTATGTTCCGTGCTAGGTTCCGTGTTAGGTTCCGGGTTAGGGTTAGATTTGGATTAGGTATAGGTTCCGGGTTAGGGTTAGGGTTAGGGTTAGGGTTAGGGTTAGGGTTAACGTTAGGGTGAGGGTTAGGGTGAGGGTTAGGGTTGTGCTCGCATCGGCAGCACATATACTAAAATTGGAACGATACAGATAAAATTAGGGTTAGGGTTAGGGTTAGGGTTAGGGTTAGGGTTAGTGTTAGGGTTAGGGTTAGGATTAGGGTTAGGGTTAGGGTTAGGGTTAGGGTTAGGGTTAGGGTAAGGGTTAGGGTTAGGGTTAGGGTTAGGGTTAGGGTTAGGGTTAGGGTTAGGGTTAGGGTTAGGGTTACGGTTAGGGTTGTGCTCGCTTCGGCAACACATATACAAAAATTGGAATGATACAGAGAAGATTAGCATGGCCCCTGCGCATCTGGTGAGTTTGGTTCACTTCCCTTATTGGGAAGGTGCCGTTATGGCCCATTTTGCACAATACACGTTTTTGACCGGAACGGGTATCTGAACGTGGTTTTGGGGTAACTTTTGGAGCTTTCTATATTTGTCCCGCCTTGTTTTGTGCATCTAGTGAGTTTGGTTCACTTACCTCATTGGGAAGTTGCCGTTACGGCCCATTTTCGCAATACGCGTTTTCCGCAAAAATGGGTATATGAACGTGGTTTCGGGGCAACTTTTGGAGCTTTCTATATTTGTACCACCTAGTTATGTGCATCTGGTGAGTTTGGTGGACTTTCCTCATTGGGAAGCTGCTTTTACAATACGTTTTGCGCAATACGCATTTTTGCCCAGAACGGGTTTCTGAACGTGGTTTGGTGGCAACTTTTGGAGTTTTCTATATTTGTCCCTTCCGCAAGAACGGGTGTTCGAACGTTGTTTTTGGTGCAACTTTTGGAGCTTTCTATATTTGTCCCACCTTGTCATGTTCATCTGGTGAGTTTGGTTCACTTCCCTTATTGGGAAGGTGCCGTTATGGCCCATTTTGCACAATACACGTTTTTGACCGGAACGGGTATCTGAACGTGGTTTTGGGGTAACTTTTGGAGCTTTCTATATTTGTCCCGCCTTGTTTTGTGCATCTAGTGAGTTTGGTTCACTTACCTCATTGGGAAGTTGCCGTTACGGCCCATTTTCGCAATACGCGTTTTCCGCAAAAACGGGTATATGAACGTGGTTTCGGGGCAACTTTTGGAGCTTTCTATATTTGTACCACCTAGTTATGTGCATCTGGTGAGTTTGGTGGACTTTCCTCATTGGGAAGCTGCTTTTACAATACGTTTTGCGCAATACGCATTTTTGCCCAGAACAGGTTTCTGAACGTGGTTTGGTGGCAACTTTTGGAGTTTTCTATATTTGTCCCTTCCGCAAGAACGGGTGTTCGAACGTTGTTTTTGGTGCAACTTTTGGAGCTTTCTATATTTGTCCCACCTTGTCATGTTCATCTGGTGAGTTTGGTTCACTTTCCTCATTGGGAAGCTGCTTTTACGGCCCAATTTGCGCAATATGCGTTTTTGACCAGATCGTGTATCTGAACGTGGTTTTGGGTAACTTTTGGAGCTGTCTATTTTTGTGCCAACTTGTCATGTGCATCTGGTGAGTTTGGTTCACTTCCCTTATTGGGAAGTTGCCGTTACGGCCTATTTTGGGCCATACGCATTTTTGCCAGAAACAGGTAACTGAACGTGGTTTTGGGGCAACTTTTGGAGCTTTCTATATTTGTCCTACCTTGTCATGTGCATCTGGTGAGTTTGGTTCTCTTACCTCATTGGGAAGCTGCTTTTATGGCCCGTTTTTCGCAATAAGCGTTTTTGCCGAAAACGGGTATCTGAACGTGCTTTTGGGGTAACTTTAGAAGCTGTCTATATTTGTAACAACTTGTCATGTGCATCTGGTGAGTTTGGTTCACTTACCTCATTGGGAAGTTCCCGTTACAGCCCATTTTCGCAATACATGTTTTCTGCCGGAAAGGGTATCTGAACGTGATTTGGGGGCAACTTTTGGAGCTTTCTGTATTTGTCCCAACTTGTCATGTGCATCTGCTGAGTTTGGTTCACTTACCTCATTGGGAAGCTGCCGTTACGGCCCTTTTTGCGCAATACACATTTTTGACCGGAATGTATGTCTGAACTTGGTTTGGGGTAATTTTAAGCGCTTTCTATATTTGTCCCACCTTGTCTTGTGCATTTAGTGTGTTTGGTTCACTTAACTTATTGGGAAGTTGCCGTTACGGCCCAATTAGCGCAATACACGTTTTGGCCCAGCACGGGATTCTGAACGAGGTTTCGGGGTAAATTTTTGAGCTTTCTTTATTTGCCCCAACTTGTCATGTGCATCTGGTGATTTCGGTTCACTTACCTCATTGGGAAGCTGCCATTACGGCCCTTTTTGCGCAATTCGAGTTTTTGCCGGAATGCGTATCTGAACATCGTTTCGTTGCAACTTATAGAGCTTTTTATATTTTTTCCATAACCCTAACCCGGTTAAGTTCCGGGTTAGGGTTAGGTTTCGGTTTAGGGTTAGGTTCCGGTTTATTATTATTATTATTATTATTATTTATTTATATAGCACCATCAATGTACATGGTGCTGTACAGAGTAAAACAGTAAATAGCAAGACCCTGCTTCATAGGCTTACAATCTAATAAAATCATAGTAAAACAATGAGGAGGGGAAGAGAATGCAAACAGGTACAGGGTAGGGTAAGCAGGCACAGGGTAGGGAAAAACTAACAGTAGAAAGTAACAGTAGAAGTCTGCACAACATCAAGTTTTAAAAGCTTTAGGAAAAGGAAAAGTTTTTAGTTACGGCCCATTTTCGCAATACACGTTTTCCGCAAGAACGGGTATTAGAACGTGGTTTTGGGGTTACTTTTGGAGCCTTCTATATTTGCCCCACCTAGTTCTGTGCATATGGTGAGTTTGGTTCACTTCCCTTATTGGGAAGGTGCCGTTACGGCCCATTTTCGAAATACACTTTTTCAGCCGGAAAGGGTATCTGAACGTGGTTTGGGGGAAACTTTTCAACCTTTCTGTATTTGTCCCATCTTGTCATGTGCATCTCATGAGTTTCGTTCATTTACCTAATTGGGAAGCTGCCGTTACAGCCCATTTTGCGCAATACAGGTTTTTGAACGGAACGGGTATCTGAACGTGGTTTTGGTGTAACTTTTGGAGCTTTCTGTATATGTCCCACCTTGTCTTGTGCAACTAGAGATTTTGGTTCACTTACCTCATTGGGAAGGTGCTGTTACGGCCCATTTTCGCAATATGCGTTTTCCGCAGGAACGGGTATTAGAACGTGGTTTTGGGGCAACTTTTGGAGCTTTCTATATTTGTCCCAACTTGTCATGTGCATCTGGTGAGTTTGGTTCACTTACCTCATTGGGAAGCTTCCGTTACGGCCCAATATGCGCAATACGCGCATTTGCCCAGAACGGGTATCTGAACGTGGTTTCGGGGCATCTTTTGGAGCTTTCTATATTTGTCCCACCTTGTCATGTGCATCTGGTGAGTTTGGTTCACTTACCTCATTGGGAAGGTGCCGTTACGGCCCATTTTCGAAATACACGTTTTCTGCCAGAAACGGTATCTGAACGTGGTTTGGGGATAACTTTTGAAGCTTTCTGTATTTGTCCCAACTTGTCATGTGCATCTGGTGAGTTTGGTTCACTTACCTCATGGGAAGGTGCTGTTACGGCCCATTTTCGCAATACGCGTTTTCCGCAAGAACGGGTATCAGAACGTGGTTTTGGGGCAACTTTTGGTGCTGTCTATATTTGTCCCAACTTGTCATGTGCATTTGGTGCGTTTGGTTCACTTACCTCATTGGGAAGCTGCTGTTACGGCCCGTTTTGCGCAATACGAGTTTTTGCCGGAATTGGTATCTGAACGTCGTTTCGGGGCAACTTATGGAGCTTACTATATTTGTCCCCCCTAGTTATGTGCATCTGGTGAGTTCGGTGGACTTTCCTCATTGGGAAGCTGCTTTTACGGTACGTTTTGCGCAATACGAATTTTTGCCCAGAACGGGTTTCTGAATGTGGTTTCGGGGCAACTTATGGGTTAGGGTTAGGGTTAGGTTCCGGTTTAGGGTCAGGTTCCGGTTTAGGGTTAGGTTCTGGGTTAGGGTTAGGTTCCGGGTTAGGGTTAGGGTTAGGTTCCGGGTTAGGGTTAGGTTCCGGGTTATGGTTAGGTTCCGGGTTAGGGTTAGGGATAGGTTCCGGATTAGGGTTTGGTTCCGGGTTAGTGTTAGGTTCCGGGTTAGGGTTAGGGGTGGGTTCCGGGTTAGGTTCCGGGTTAGGTTCCGGGTTTGGTTCCGGGTTAGGTTCCGGTTTAGGTACCGGGTTAGGTTCCGGGTTAGGTTCCGGGTTAGGGTTAGGATTAATGTTAGGTTCCGGGTTAGGTTCCGAGTTAGGTTCCGGGTTAGGTTCCGGGTTAGGTTCCGGGTTAGGGTTAGGGTTAGGGTTAGGTTCCGTGTTAGGTTCCGTGTTAGGTTCCGGGTTAGGTTTAGGTTCCCGGTTAGGGTTAGTTTCAGGGTTTGGGTTATGGTTTGGGTTCGGTTTAGGGTTCGGGTTCGGGTTCGGGTTCGGGTTCTGGTTAGGGTTAGGTTTAGGGTTAGGGTTACGTTCCGTGTTAGGTTCCGTGCTAGGTTTCGTGTTAGGTTCCGTGTTAGGGTTAGGTTCTTGGTTAGGGTTAGGTTCCGGGTTAGGGTTAGGGTTAGGGTTAGGGATAGCGTTAGGGTTAGGGTTAGGGTTAAAGGTAGTGTTAACATTAGGGTTAGTGTTAGGGTTAGGGTTAGGGTTAGCGTTAGGGTTAGGGTTAGGGTTAGGGTTGGGGTTGGGGTTGGGGTTGGGTTTGGGGTTAGGGTTAGGATTAGGGTTAGGGTTAGGGTTAGGGTTAGGGTGAGGGTGAGGGTGAGGGTTAGGGTTAGGGTTAGGGTTGTGCTCGCATCGGCAGCACATATACTAAAATTGGAACGATACAGATAAAATTAGGGTTAGGGTTAGGGTTAGGGTTAGGGTTAGGGTTAGGGTTAGGGTTAGGGTTAGGGTTAGGGTTAGGGTTAGGGTTAGGGTTAGGGTTAGGGTTACGGTTAGGGTTGTGCTCGCTTCGGCAACACATATACAAAAATTGGAACGATACAGAGAAGATTAGCATGGCCCCTGCGCATCTGGTGAGTTTGGTTCACTTCCCTTATTGGGAAGTTGCCGTTACGGCCCATTTTGGGCAATACGCGTTTTTGCCAGAAACAGGTAACTGAACGTGGTTTTGGGGCAACTTTTGGAGCTTTCTACATTTGTCCTACCTTGTCATGTGCATCTGGTGAGTTTGGGTTAGGCTTAGGGTTAGGGTTAGGGTTAGGGTTGGGGATAGGGTTAGGGTTAGGGTTAGGGTTAGGTTCTGCGTTAGGTTCCGTGTTAGGTTCTGGGTTAGGGTTAGGTTCCGGGTTAGGGTTAGGTTCGGGGTTAGGGTTAGGGTCAGGGTTAGGGTTAGGGTTAGGGTTAGGGTTGTGCTCGCATCGGCAGCACATATACTAAAATTGGAACGATACAGATAAAATTAGGGTTAGGGTTAGAGTTAGGGTTAGGGTTAGGGTTAGGGTTAGGGTTACAGTTAGGGTTAGGGTTAGGGTTAGAGTTAGGGTTAGGGTTAGGGTTAGGGTTAGGGTTAGGGTTAGGGTTAGGGTTAGGGTTTTGCTCGCTACGGCAACACATATACAAAAATTGGAACGATACAGAGAAGATTAGCATGGCCCCTGCGTATCTGGTGAGTTTGGTTCACTTACCGCATTGGGAAGCTGCCATTACGGCCCGTTTTGCGCAATACACGTTTTTGACCGGAACGGGTATCTGAACGTGGTTTTGGGGTAACTTTTGGAGCTTTCTATATTTGTCCCACCTTGTCTTGTGCATCTAGTTAGTTTGGTTCACTTAACTTATTGGGAAGTTGCCGGTATGGACCAATTTGCGCAATACGCGTTTTTGCCCAGCACGGGTTTCTGAACATGCTTTCGGGGTTAGTTTAGGAGCTTTCTTTATTTGCCCCAACTTGTCATGTGCATCTGGTGATTTTGTTTCACTTACCTCATTGGGAAGCTGCCGTTACGGCCCATTTTGCGCAATACGAGTTTTTGCGGGAATGGGTATCTGAACGTCTTTTCGGAGAAACTTATAGAGCTTTCTATATTTGCCTAACCCTAACCCGGTTAGGTTCCGGGTTAGAGTTAGTTTCCGGGTTAGGGTTAGGTTCCGGTTTAGGGTTAGGTTCCGGGTTAGGGTTAGGTTCCGGGTTAGGGTTAGGTTCCGGGTTAGGGTTAGGGATATGTTCCGGATTAGGTTTAGGTTCTGGGTTAGGGTTAGGTTCCGGGTTAGGTAGCTGGTTTGGTTCCGGGTTAGGTTCCGAGTTAGGTTCCGGGTTAGGTTCCGGGTTAGGTTCCGAATTTGGTTCCGGGTTAGGTTCCGGGTTACTTTCCGGGTTAGGGTTAGGTTCCAGGTTAGGGTTAGGATTAAGGTTAGGTTCTGGCTTACATTCCTGGTTAGGGTTAGGGTTAGGGTTAGGTTCCGTGTTACGTTCCGTGTTAGGTTCCGGGTTAGGGTTAGGTTCCGGGTTAGGGTTAGTTTCCGGGTTAGGGTTATGGTTCGGGTTGGGGTTCGGGTTCGGGTTAGGGTTAGGGTTAGGGTTAGGATTTGGGTTCGGGTTCGGGTTCGGGTTAGGGTTAGGGTTAGGTTCCGTGTTAGGTTCCGTGTTAGGTTCCGGGTTAGGTTCCGGGTTAGGGTTAGGTTCCGGGTTCGGGTTAGGTTCCGGGTTAGGGTTAGGGTTAGGGTTAGGGTTAGGGTTAGGGTTAGGGTTGGGGTTAGGGTTGGGGTTGGGGTTAGGGTTAGGGTTAGGGTTAGGGTTGGGGTTAGGGTTGGGGTTAGGGTTAGGGTTAGGGTTAGGGTTAGGGTTAGGGTTAGGGTTCGGGTTGGGGTTAGGGTTACGGTTAGGGTTAGGGTTAGGGTTAGGGTTAGGGTTAGGGTTAGGGTTAGGGTTGTGCTCGCATCGGCAGCACATATATTAAAATTGGAACGATACTGATAAAATTAGGGTTAAGGTTAGGATTAGGGTTAGGGTTAGGGTTAGGGTTAGGGTGAAGGTAAAGGTAAGGGTAAGGGATAGGGTTAGGGTTAATGTAAAGGTAAGGGTTAGGGTTAGGGTTAGGGTTAGGGTTAGGGTTAGGGTTAGGGTTAGGGTTAGGGTTACGGTTAGGATTGTTCTCGCTTCGGCAACACATATACAAAAATTGGAACGATACAGAGAAGATTAGCATGGCCCCTGCGCATCTGGTGAGTTTGGTTCACTTCCCTTATTGGGAAGGTGCCGTTATGGCCCATTTTGCACAATCAACGTTTTTGACCGGAACGGGTATCTGAACGTGGTTTTGGGGTAACTTTTGGAGCTTTCTATATTTGTCCCACGTTGTCTTGTGCATCTAGTGAGTTTGGTTCACTTACCTCATTGGGAAAGTGCCGTTACGGCCCATTTTCGCAATACGCGTTTTCCGCAAGAACCGGTTTCTGAATGTGGCTTCGGTGCAACTAATGGAGCTTTCTATATTTGTCCCACCTAGTTATGTGCATCTGGTGAGTTTGGTGGACTTTCGTCATTTGGAAGCTGCCTCTATGGTACGTTTTGCGCAATACGCATTTTTGCCCAGAACGGGTTTCTGAACGCGGTTTGGGGGCAACTTATGGAGCTTTCTATATTTCTCCCAACTTGTCATGTGTATGTGGTGAGTTTGGTTCACTTACCTCATTGGAAAGCTGCCGTTACGGCCCATTTTGCGCAATACGAGTTTTTGCCGGAAAGGGTATCTGAACGTGGTTTGGGGGCAACTTTTGGAGCTTTCTGTATTTGTCCCATCTTGTCATGTGCATCTGCTGAGTTTGGTTCACTTACCTCATTGGGAAGCTGCCGTTACGGCCCTTTTTGCGCAATACACATTTTTGACCGGAATGTATATCTGAACATGGTTTTGGGGTAATTTTTGGAGCTTTCTATATTTGTCCCACCTTGTCTTATGCATTTAGTGTGTTTGGTTCACTTAACTTATTGGGAAGTTGCCGGTATGGCCCAATTTGCGCAATACGCGTTTTTGCCCAGCACGGGTTTCTGAACGTGCTTTCGGGGTTAATTTTGGAGCTTTCTTTATTTGCCCCAACTTGTCATGTGCATCTAGTGATTTTGGTTCACTTACCTCATTGGGAAGCTGCCGTTACGGCCCGTTTTGCGCAATACGACTTTTTGACGGAATGGGTATCTGAATGTCTTTTCGAAGCAACTTATAGAGCTTTCTATATTTGCCTAACCCTAACCCGGTTAGGTTCCGGGTTAGGGTTAGTTTCCGGGTTAGGGTTAGTTTCCGGTTTAGGGTTAGGTTCCGGGTTATGGTTAGGTACCGGGTTAGGGTTAGGTTCCGGGTTAGGGTTATGTTCCGGGTTAGGGTTAGGGTTAGGTTCCGGGTTAGGGTTAGGTTTTGGGTTAGGGTTAGATTCCGGGTTAGGGTTAGGGATATGTTCCGGATTAGGTTTAGGTTCTGGGTTAGGGTTAGGTTCCGGGTTAGGTTCCTGGTTTGGTTCCGGGTTAGGTTCCGGGTTAGGTTCCGGGTTAGGTTCCGGGTTAGCGTTAGGTTCCGGGTTAGGTTCCGGGTTAGGTTCCGAATTTGGTTCCGGGTTAGGTTCCGGGTTACGTTCCGGGTTAGGGTTAGGTTCCAGGTTAGGGTTAGGATTACGGTTAGGTTCCGGCTTACATTCCGGGTTAGGGTTAGGGTTAGGGTTAGGGTTAGGTTCCGTGTTACGTTCCGGGTTGGTTTCCGGGTTTGGGTTAGGTTCCGGGTTAGGGTTAGTTTCCGGGTTAGGGTTATGGTTCGGGTTGGGGTTGGGGTTCGGGTTCGGGTTCGGGTTAGGGTTAGGATTAGGTTCCGTGTTAGGTTCCGGGTTAGGTTCCGGGTTAGGTTCCGGGTTAGGGTTAGGTTCCGGGTTCGGGTTAGGTTCCGGGTTAGGGTTAGGGTTAGGGTTAGGGTTAGGGTTAGGGTTAGGGTTAAAGTTAGGGTTAGGGTTAGGGTTGGGGTTAGGGTTGGGGTTGGGGTTAGGGTTAGGGTTAGGGTTAGGGTTGGGGTTAGGGTTGGGGTTGGGGTTAGGGTTAGGGTTAGGGTTAGGGTTCGGGTTCGGGTTCGGGTTGGGGTTAGGGTTACGGTTAGGGTTAGGGTTAGGGTTAGGGTTAGGGTTAGGGTTAGGGTTGTGCTCGCATCGGCAGCACATATATTAAAATTGGAACGATACAGATAAAATTAGGGTTAGGGTTAGGGTTAGGGTTAGGGTTAGGGTTAGGGTTAGGGTTAGGGTTAGGGTTAGGGTGAAGGTAAAGGTAAGGGTTAGGGTTAGGGTTAGGGTTAAGGTAAAGGTTAGGGTTAGGGTTAGGGTTAGGGTTAGGGTTAGGGTTAGGGTTAGGGTTAGGGTTAGGGTTAGGGTTAGGGTTACGGTTAGGATTGTTCTCGCTTCGGCAACACATATACAAAAATTGGAACGATACAGAGAAGATTAGCATGGCCCCTGCGCATCTGGTGAGTTTGGTTCACTTACCGCATTGGGAAGCTGCCGTTACCGCCCATTTTGCGCAATACACGTTTTTGACCGGAACGGGTATCTGAACGTGGTTTTGGGGTAACTTTTGGAGCTTTCTATATTTGTCCCACATTATCTTGTGCATCTAGTGAGTTTGGTTCACTTACCTCATTGGGAAAGTGCCGTTACGGCCCATTTTCGCAATACGCGTTTTCCGCAAGAACGGGTTTCTGAATTTGGCTTCGGTGCAACTAATGGAGCTTTCTTTATTTGTCCCACCTAGTTATGTGCATCTGGTGAGTTTGGTGGACTTTCGTCATTTGGAAGCTGCCTCTATGGTACATTTTGCGCAATACGCATTTTTGCCCAGAACGGGTTTCTGAACGTGGTTTGGGGGCAACTTATGGAGCTTTCTATATTTCTCCCAACTTCTCATGTGTATGTGGTGAGTTTGGTTCACTTACCTCATTGGAAAGCTGCCGTTACGGCCCATTTCGCGCTATACGAGTTTTTGCCGGCATGGGTATCTGAACGTTTTTTTGGGGCAACTTATGGAACTTTCTATATTTGCCTAACCCTAATCCGGTTAGGTTCCGGGTTAGGTTAAGGTTCCGGGTTAGGGTTAGGGTTAGGTTCCGGGTTAGGGTTGGGTTCCGGTTTAGGGTTAGGTTCCGGGTGAGGATTAGGTTCCGGGATAGGGTTAGGGTTAGGGTTATGTTCCGGGATAGGTTTAGGTTCCGGGTTAGGGTTAGGGTTAGGTTCCGGGTTAGGGTTAGGTACCGGGTTACAGTTAGGGTTAAGTTCCAGGTTAGGGTTACGTTCCGGGTTAGGGTTAGGTTCCAGGTTAGGTTCCGGGTTAGGTTCCAAGTTAGGTTCCGTGTTAGGTTCCGGGTTAGGTTCCGGGTTAGGTTCCTGGTTAGTGTTTGGTGCTTGGTTAGGTTCCTGGTTAGGTTCCGGGTTAGGTTCAGGGTTAGGTTTTGGTTAGGGTTAGGTTCCGGGTTAGGTTTAGGTTCCGGGTTAGGGTTAGCGTTAGGGTTAGGGTTAGGGTTAGAGTTAGGGTTAGGGTTAGGGTTAGGGTTAGGGTTAGGGTTGTGCTCGCTTCGGCAGCACATATATTAAAATTGGAACGATACAGAGTAGATTAGCATGGACCCTGCGCATCCGGTGAGTTTTGTTCACTTACCTCATTGGGAAGTTGCCGTTATGGCCTGTTTTGCGCAATACGAGTCTTTGTAGGAATTGGTATATGAACGTCGTTTCGGGGAAACTTATGGAGCTTTATATATTTGCCCCATCTTGTAATGTGCATCTGGTGAGTTTGGTTCACTTACCTCATTGGGAAGTTGCCGTTACGGCCCAATTTGCGCAATACGAGTTTTTGCCCAGAACCGGTATCTGAACGTGGTTTCTGGGTTACTTTTGGAGCTTTCTATATTTGTCCCACCTTGTCTTGTGCATCTAGTTAGTTTGGTTCACTTAACTTATTGGGAAGTTGCCGGTATGGCCCAATTTGCGCAATACGCGTTTTGCCCAGCACGGGTTTCTGAACGTGGTTTCGGGGTATATTTTGGAGCTTTCTTTATTTGCCCCAACTTGTCATGTGCATCTGCTGATTTTGGTTCACTTATCTCATTGGGAAGCTGCCGTTACGGCCCGTTTTGCGTAATACGAGTTTTTGCCGGAATGGGTATCTGAACGTCTTTTCGGAACAACTTATAGAGCTTTCTATATTTGCCTAACCCTAACCCGGTTAGGTTCCGGGTTAGGGTTAGTTTCCGGGTTAGGGTTAGGTTCCAGTTTAGGGTTAGGTTCCGGGTTAGGGTTCGGGTTAGGTTCCGGGTTCGGGTTAGGTTACGGGTTAGGGTTAGGGTTAGGTTCCGGGTTAGGGTTAGGGTTAGGTTCCGGGTTAGGGTTAGTTTCTGGGTTAGGGTTAGGTTCCGGGTTAGGGTTAGGGATAGGTTCCGGATTAGGGTTAGTTTCTGGGTTAGGGTTAGGTTCCGGGTTAGGTTCCTGGTTTGGTTCCGGGTTAGGTTCCGGGTTAGGTTCCGGGTTAGGTTCCGGGTTAGCGTTAGGTTCCGGGTTAGGTTCCGGGTTAGGTTCCGAATTTGGTTCTGGGTTAGGTTCCGGGTTAGGTTCCGGGTTAGGGTTAGGTTCCAGGTTAGGGTTAGGATTAATGTTAGGTTCCGGCTTACATTCCGGGTTAGGGTTAGGGTTAGGGTTAGGTTCCGTGTTAGGTTCCGTGTTAGGTTCCGGGTTAGGGTTAGGTTCCGGGTAAGGGTTAGTTTCCGGGTTAGGGTTATGGTTCGGGTTCGGTTTCGGGCTCGGGTTCGGGTTAGGGTTCGGGTTAGGGTTTGGGTTCGGGTTCGGGTTAGGGTTCGGGTTAGGGTTAGGGTTAGGGTTAGGGTTATGTTCCGTGTTAGGTTCTGTGTTAGGTTCCGGATTAGGTTCCGGGTTAGGGTTAGGTTCCGGGTCAGGGTTAGGTTTCGGGTTAGGGTTAGTTTCCGGGTTAGGGTTAGGGTTAGTGTTAGTGTTAGGGTTAGGGTTAGGGTTAGGGTTAGGGTTAGGGTTGGGGTTAGGGTTGGGGTTGGGTTTAGGGTTAGGGTTAGGGTTAGAGTTGGGGTTAGGGTTGGGGTTAGGGTTAGGGTTAGGGTTCGGGTTCGGGTTCGGGTTCGGGTTCGGGTTCGGGTTCGGGTTACGGTTAGGGTTAGGGTTAGGTTTAGGGTTAGGGTTATGGTTAGGGTTGTGCTCACATCGGCAGCACATATATTAAAATTGGAACGATACAGAGAAAATTCGGGTTAGGGTTAAGGTTAGGGTTAGGGTTAGGGTTAGGGTTAGGGTTAGGGTGAAGGTAAAGTTAAGGGTTCGGGTTAGGGTTAGGGTTAAGGTAAAGGTAAGGGTTAGGGTTAGGGTTAGGGTTAGGGTTAGGGTTAGGGTTAGGGTAAGGGTTAGGGTTAGGGTTAGGGTTAGGGTTAGGGTTAGGGTTTGGGTTAGGGTTAGGATTGTTCTCGCTTCGGCAACACATATACAAAAATTGGAACGCTACAGAGAAGATTAGCATGGCCCCTGCGCATCTGGTGAGTTTGGTTCACTTACTGCATTGGGAAGCTGCCGTTACCGCCCGTTTTGCGCAATACACATTTTTGACCGGAACGGGTATCTGAACGTGGTTTTGGGGTAACTTTTGGAGCTTTCTATATTTGCCCCACGTTGTCTTGTGCATCTAGTGAGTTTGGTTCACTTACTTCATTGGGAAGGTGCCGTTATGGCCCATTTTCGCAATACGCGTTTTCCGCAAGAACGGGTTTCTGAATGTGGCTTCGGTGCAACTAATGGAGCTTTCTATATTTGTCCCACCTAGTTATGTGCATCTGGTGAGTTTGGTGGACTTTTGTCATTTGGAAGCTGCTTCTATGGTACGTTTTGCGCAATACGCATTTTTGCCCAGAACGGGCTTCTGAACGTGGTTTGGGGGCAACTTATGGAGCTTTCTATATTTCTCCCAACTTGTCATGTGTATCTGGTGAGTTTGGTTCACTTACCTCATTGGAAAGCTGCCGTTACGGCCCATTTCGCGCAATGCGAGTTTTTACCGGAATGGGTATCTGAACGTTTTTTCGGGGCAACTTATGGAACTTTCTATATTTGCCTAACCCTAATCCGGTTAGGTTCCGGGTTAGGTTAAGGTTCCTGGTTAGGGTTAGGGTTAGGTTCCGGGTTAGGGTTAGGTTCCGGTTTAGGGTTAGGTTCCGGGTGAGGGTTAGGTTCCGGGTTAGGGTTAGGGTTAGGGTTAGGTTCCGGGATAGGTTTAGGTTCCGGTTTAGGGTTAGGGTTAGGTTCCGGGTTAGGGTTAGGTACCGGGTTACAGTTAGGGTTAAGTTCCAGGTTAGGGTTAGGTTCCGGGTTAGGGTTAGGTTCCAGGTTAGGTTCCTGGTTAGGTTCCGAGTTAGGTTCCGGGTTAGGTTCCGGGTTAGGTTCCGGGTTATGTTCCTGGTTAGTGTTTGGTGCCGGGTTAGGTTCCTGGTTAGGTTCCGGGTTAGGTTCCGGTTTAGGTTCCGGGTTAGGTTCCAGATTGGGTTCACGGGTTAGGTTCCGGGTTACGTTCCGGGTTTGGGTTAGGTTTTGGTTAGGGTTAGGTTCCGGGTTAGGGTTAGGTTCCGGGTTAGGGTTAGGGTTAGGGTTAGGGTTGTGCTCGCTTCGGCAGCACATATATTAAAATTGGAACGATACAGAGAAGATTAGCATGGCCCCTGCGCATCTGGTGAGTTTTGTTCATTTACCTCATTGGGAAGCTGCCGTTATGGCCTGTTTTGCGCAATACGAGTCTTTGTCGGAATTGGTATATGAACGTCGTTTCGGGGAAACTTATGGAGCTTTATATATTTGCCCCACTTTGTAATGTGCATCTGGCGTGTTTGGTTCACTTCCATTATTGGGAAGTTGCCGGTACGGCCCAATTTGCGCAATATGAGTTTTGCCCAGAACGTGTATCTGAATGTGGTTTTGGGGCAACTTTTGGAGCTTTCTGTATTTGTCCTACCTTGTCATGTGCATCTGGTGAGTTTGGTTCACTTACCTCATTGGGAAGTTGCCGTTATGGCCCAATTTGCGCAATACGAGTTTTTGCCCACAACCGGTATCTGAACGTGGTTTCGGGGTTACTTTTGGAGCTTTCTATACTTGCCCCACCTAGTTCTGTGCATATGGTGAGTTTGTTTCACTTCCCTTATTGGGAAGGTGCCGTTACGGCCCATTTGTGCAATACGCATTTTTGCCGGTATGGGTAACTGAACGTGATTTTGGGGCAACTTTTAAAGCTTTCTATATTTGTCCCACCCTTCATGTGCATCTGGTGAGTTTGGTTTGTTAAGTATATGAAAAGAAATACTTGCTTAGTCATTAAAATTGTGTGTGTATGGCTATTTCAGGGTTAAACAGAGAAAGAATATCTGTGGGCAATTACCTTGAGATAGAGGCTGTTCTGGGAACCTTGCCAAGATTCTAAGTTAGCCTCATCACAGCTGTATGTAATGTAGATAAGAATTGTGTAGATCTGTATATAGTTTCTCATTTGTGTAAAATGGAACTGATCACTGCTCTCTGATCACTGCTCTCTGTGTATGCCTCAGTGTGCTGATCTGAACTGATCTGAATTGAACTGCACAGAAGCCTGAAGGAAATAAACCAGCTCTGCTGTGTAAGACCTGCGTGATGTGTGTTTGTTTCTGAGCACAAACAGAGTTCCAGAGAGAGAAAAGTTCTGGCACAATAACCCAACATGGTTCACTTACCTCATTGGGAAGGTGCCGTTACGGCCCATTTTTGCAATACACGTTTTCTGCCGGAAAGGGTATCTGAACGTGGTTTGGGGGCAACTTTTGGAGCTTTCTGTATTTGTCCTAACTTGTCATAGAATCATAGAATCATAGAATAGCAGAGTTGGAAGGGGCCTACAAGGCCATCGAGTCCAACCCCCTGCTCAATGCAGGAATCCACCCTAAAGCATCCCTGAGAGATGGTTGTCCAGCTGCCTCTTGAATGCCTCTAGTGTGGGAGAGCCCACAACCTCCCTAGGTAGCTGATTCCACTGTCGCACTCCTCTAACAGTCAGGAAGTTTTTCCTGATGTCCAGCCGGAATCTGGCTTCCTTTAATTCATGTGCATCTGGTGAGTTTGGTTCACTTACCTCATTGGGAAGCTGCCATTACAGCCCGTTTTGCGCAATACGAGTTTTTGCCGGAAAGGGTATCTGAACGTCGTTTTGGGGCAACTTATGGAGCTTTCTATATTTGTCCCGCCTTGTCATGTGTATTTGGTGAGTTTGGTTCACTTACCTCATTGGGAAGTTGCCGTTACGGCCCAATTTGCGCAATACGTGTTTTTGCCCTGAAAGGGTATCTGAACGTGGTTTCTGGGCAACTTTTGGAACTTTCTATATTTGTCCTACCTTGTCATGTGCATCTGGCGAGTTTGGTTCACTTACCTCATTGGGAAGTTGCCGTTACCGCCCAATTTGCGCAATACACGTTTTTGCCCAAAACGGGTATCTGAACGTGGTTTCGGGGTAACTTTTGGATCTTTCTATATTTGCCCCACCTATTTATGTGCATATGGTGAGTTTGGTTCACTGCCCTTATTGGGAAGGTGCCGTTACGGCAAATTTTGCGCAATACACATTTTTGCCGGTATGGGTAACTGAACGTGGTTTTGGGGCAACTTTTAAAGCTTTCTATATTTGTCCCACCTTGTCATGTGCATCTGGTGAGTTTGGTTCACTTACCTCATTGGGAAGGTGCCTTTACGGCCCATTTTCGCAATACACGTTTTCTGCCGGAAAGGGTATCTGTTTTTTTATTATTATTATTATTATTATTATTATTATTATTACAAAACTTAAACATACACATTTACATTCACATAAAAACAACAACAACAACAACATACTATATAATGTTCAATTTGAATACAAAATCTTATCTTAATAACATAATCAAAATAACCTACAAGTGCACTCCCCACCTCGGGATCTCATTCCTGATTCCAGAATCTCATACTTTCTTCTGCTGGTGGTTTCCCACTTCCTTTTGAAAACACAAATATTAGGAACTGTTTCCAAATTCCTTCAAAATCATTTGATTTAGCTATACCTCTTCTCCATTTAATATTACTTGTTAATTTATCATTAATAGCTATATCCCATACTTCTTTATACCATTCTTCAATAGAATATTCCCCTTGATTCTTCCAGTTCCTAGCTACAATCAATCTTGCTGCAATCAACAAATTCGTTATCAGTTCCTTAGTTTCCTTTTTACAATTAAAATCTTCTTCAAATAGTGACAGCAATGCAACTTTTGGTATTCGTTCTATCTTCATTTCCACAATTTCTTCAATCTCCAAAAACACCATCTTCCACAATTTCTGAACATAGTTACATTCCCACCACATATGCAAATACGTTCCTTTAACCCCACAACCTCTCCAACAATTTTCTGATTGCTGATTGTTTATCTTATTCAATCTAACCAGAGTTAGGTACCACCTCCATACAATTTTATAATAATTCTCTTTTATTCTTACTGACATATTTCTCAACGCTCTTTGTTTCCATAATCCCTTTCTATATTTGTCCCAACTTGTCATGTGCATCTGGTGAGTTTGGTTCACTTACCTCATTGGGAAGCTACCGTTACGGCCCGTTTTGCACAATACGATTTTTTTCCGGAATGGGTATCTGAACGTCATTTCGGGGCAACTTATGGAGCTTTCTATATTTGTCCCACCTTGTCATGTGCATTTGGTGAGTTTGGTTCACTTACCTCATTGGGAAGTTGCCGTTACGGCCCAATTTGTGCAATACGCGTTTTTGCCCAGAAAGGGTATCTGAACGTGGTTTCGGGGTAACTTTTGGAGCTTTCTATATTTGCCCCACCTAGTTATGTGCATATGTTGAGTTTGGTTCACTTCCCTTATTGGGAAGCTGTCGTTACGGCCCATTTTGCGCAATACGCGTTTTTGCCAGGAACGGGTAACTGAACGTGGTTTTGGGGCAACTTTTGGAGCTTTCTTTATTTGTCCTACCTTGTCATGTGCATCTGGTGAGTTTGGTTCACTTACCTCATTGGGAAGGTGCCGTTACGGCCCATTTTCGCAATACGCGTTTTCTGCTGGAAAGGGTATCTGAACGTGGTTTGGGGGCAACTTTTGGAGCTTTCTTTATTTGTCCCAAATTGTCATGTGTATCTGGTGAGTTTGGTTCACTTCCCTTATTGGGAAGGTGCCGTTACGACCTGTCTCTTTGTTGCCGTTTGTTTCAAAGATCCTGGAGCGTGCGGTCTACTCTCGCTGTCTTGACTTTCTTTCTAGTAACTCTGCTTTGGATCCTTTTCAATCTGGATTCCGTCCTCTGCATTCCACCGAAACAGCCCTTACTAAGATCACCAATGATCTCCTTACTGCTAAGTCTAAAGGCCATTATTCCGTTCTTATTCTCCTTGATCTAACTGCAGCCTTTGACACGGTTGATCATGATCTTCTCTTAGATTCCCTTCATGACCTTGGATTTTGTGGCTCTGTCTATAACTGGTTTGCCTCCTATCTAGCGGGTCGCTCTTTCAGCGTGTTGACTAATGGCAGCTCGTCTTCCTCCTTTCCCCTTTCAGTAGGGGTTCCGCAAGGCTCGGTGCTTGGCCCGTTGTTGTTTTCCTTATACATGTTGCCCTTGGGCAAGCTTATTCAATCTCATGGCCTCCAATATCATCTGTATGCCGATGATACACAACTATATCTGTCATCTCCGGAACTTTCTCCTGATGTTCACGATCGTATCTCGGCATGTCTTTCAGATATCTCAGCTTGGCTGCTTCATCGTCGCTTGAAACTTAACATGGCAAAGACTGAATTGCTTGTTTTTCCTCCTAAACCTTCTCCTCATCTCTCATTCTCTCTTACTGTCAATGATGTTACGCTTACTCCGATCAAGGAAGCTCGTAGCCTTGGCTTTATATTTGACTCCTCGCTCTCCTTTATTCCTCATATTGAGGCAGTAGCTAAATCGTCGATTTTTCCTGTATAATATTGCCAGGATTCGATCATTTTTGTCTGTCTCTTCTGCCAAGACGCTTGTTCATGCACTGGTTATTTCACGGTTGGACTACTGCAACCTTCTTCTCTCTGGCCTTCCTTCTTCTCACATCAGTCCGTTGGTTTCTGTTCACCACTCTGCCGCAAAGATCATCTTCTTGGCTCGCCGCTCCGACCATGTTACTCCGCTTCTGAAATCTCTTCATTGGCTTCCAATTCACTTCAGAATCCAATATAAACTTCTGTTAACCTTCAAAGCTTTTCACGGTCTAGCTCCTTCCTATCTCTCCTCTCTCATCTCACACTATTGCCCCGCTCGTGCTCTTCGCTCCTCTGATGCCATGTTTCTCGCCTGCCCAAGGGCCTCTACTTCCCTTGCTCGGCTTCGTCCATTTTCGTTTGCTGCCCCTTACGCCTGGAACGCTCTTCCAGAACATTTGAGAACTACAAGTTCAACCGCAGCTTTTAAAGCTCAACTAAAAACTTTTTTTTTTCCTAAAGCTTTTAAAACTTGATGTTGTGCAGACTTCTACTGTTACTTTCTATTGATACTTTTACCCTACCCTGTGCCTGCTTACCCTACCCAGTACCTGTTTGCATTCTCTACCCCTCCTTATTGTTTTACTATGCTTTTATAAGATTATAAGCCTATGCGGCAGGGTCTTGCTATTTACTGTTTTACTCAGTACAGCACCATGTACATTGATGGTGCTATATAAATAAATAAATAATAATAATAATAATAATAATAATAATAATAATAATAATAATAGCAACAATAATTTGCGCAATACGCGTTTTTGCCAGGAACGGGTAACTGAACGTAGTTTTCGGGCAACTTTTGGAGCTTTCTATATTTGTCCCAACTTGTCATGTGCATCTGGTGAGTTTGGTTCACTTAACTCATTGGGAAGCTGCCGTTACGGCCCGTTTTGCGCAATACGAGTTTTTGCCGGAAAGGGTATCTGAACGTGGTTTGGGGGCAACTTTTGGAGCTTTCTGTATTTGTCCCAACTTCTCATGTGCATCTGGTGAGTTTGGTTCACTTACCTCATTGGGAAGCTGCCGTTACGGCCCATTTTACGCAATACACGTTTTTGACCGGAACGGGAATCTGAATGTGGTTTGGGTGTAACTTCTGGAGCTTTCTATATATGTCCCACCTTGTCTTGTGCATCTAGTGAGTTTGGTTCACTTACCTCATTGGGAAGGTGCCGTTATGGCCCATTTTGGCAATACGCGTTTTCCGCATGAACGGGTATTAGAACGTGGTTTTGGGGCAACTTTTGGAGCTTTCTATATTTGCCCAACTTGTCATGTGCATCTGGATAGTTTGGTTCACTTACCTCTTTGGGAAGTTGCCGTTACGGCTCAATTTGCGTAATACGCGTTTTTGCGCAAAACGGGTATCTGAACGTGGTTTTGGGGTAACTTTTGGAGCTTTCTATATTTCCCCCCCTAGTTCTGCTCATCTGGTGAGTTTGGTTCACTTACCTCATTGGGAAGCTGCCGTTACGGCCGATTTTGCGCAATACGCGTTTTTGCCAGGAACGGGTAACTGAATGTGGTTTTGGGGCAACTTTTGAAGCTTTCTATATTTGTCCTACCTTGGCATGTGCATCTGGTGAGTTTGGTTCACTTACCTCATTGGGAAGGTGCCGTTACGGCCCATTTTCGCAATACGCGTTTTCTTCCGTAAAGGGTATCTGAACGTGGTTTGGGGGCAACTTTTGGAGCTTTCTGTATTTGTCACAACTTGTCATGTGTATCTGGTGTGTTTGGTTCACTTTCGTCATTGGGAAGCTGCTTTTAAGGCCCGTTTTGCGCAATACGCGTTTTTTCCGAGAACGGGTATCTGAACGTGGTTTTGGTGTAACTTTAGGAGCTGTCTATATTTGTCCCAACTTGTCATGTGCATCTGGTGAGTTTGGTTCACTTAACTCATTGGGAAGCTGCCGTTACGGCCCGTTTTGCGCAATACGAGTTTTTGCCGGAATGGGTATCTGAACGTCTTTTCGGGGCAACTTATGGAGCTCTCTATATTTGCCTAACCCTAACGCGGTTAGGTTCCTGGTTAGGGTTAGGTTCCGGGTTAGGGTTAGGGTTAGGTTCCGGGTTAGGGTTAGTTTCCAGTTTAGGGTTAGGTTCCGGGTTAGGGTTAGGTTCCGGGTATGGGTTAGGGTTAGGGTGAGGTTCCGGGTTAGGGTTAGGTTCCGGGTTAGGGTTATTGTAAGGTTCCGGGTTAGGGTTAGAGTTATGTTCCGGGTTAGGGTTAGGTTCCGGGTTAGGGTTAGGGTTAGGTTCCGGGTTAGGTTCCGGGTTAGGTTCAGGGTTAGGTTCCGGGTTAGGTTCCGGGTTAGGGTTAGGTTCCGGGTTACGTTCCGGGTTAGGTTCGGGGTTAGATTCTGGGTTTTGTTCCAGGTAAGGTTCCGGGTAAGGTTCCGGGTTAGGTTCCAGGTTAGGGTTAGGTTCCGGATTAGGGTTAGGGTTAGGGTTAGGTTTTGGATTAGGTTCCGGGTTAGGGTTAGGTTCCGGGTTAGGGTTAAGGTTAGGGTTAGGTTCTGCGTTAGGTTCCGTGGTTGGTTCCTGGTTAGGGTTAGGTTCCGCGTTAGGGTTAGGTTCCGGGTTATGGGTTAGGTTCCGGGTTAGGGTTAGGGTTAGGGATAGGGTTAGGGTTAGGGTTAGGGTTAGGGTTAGGGTTAAGGTTAGGGTTAGGGTTAGGGTTAGGGTTAGGGTTAGGGTTAGGGTTAGGGTTAGGGTTAGGGTTAGGGTTAGGGTTAGGGTTAGGGTTAGGGTTGTGCTCGCTTTGGCAGCACATATACTAAAATTGGAACGATACAGGGAAGATTAGCATGCCCCTGCGCATCTGGTGAGTTTGGTTCACTTACCTCATTGGGAAGTTGCCGTTACGGCCCGTTTTGCGCAATACAAATTTTTGACAGAAAGGGTATCTGAACGTTGTTTGGGGGCAACTTTTGGAGCTTTCTGTATTTGTCCCAACTTGTCATGTGCATCTGGTGAGTTTGGTTCACTTACCTTATTGGGAAGCTGCCGTTACTAGGGATGTGCTCCGCTCCGATTAGGAGCGTAGAAGCAGTAGCGGATTGGCCTGCTCCGCCTTACCCAGAGGCGGAGTAGGAGCGGACCGCGGACCCCCTAGAAGCAAGGCGAAGAGAAGCGACCATTTTTCGGAGCTCCGAGTTCAGTCGGAGCGCTCCGGTCGCCATCTTGAAAACATTTCGCCATAGGATTGCATTGCGGCAAATAATCGCGCATAACTACGTTGTTTTTGAAGCTATCGTTCTGGAAATTCTTGTGCACAGAGAGTCGTGGATGGGGGTCATTTTGAGACCACTCTCACCTCTCTGCGTGCTGTGGTTCACGTGCAATATTTTTTTAAAAATCGGGTCAACCGCGGGGCTCAAACTGCGTTTCGGCTTTTCGCCCATAGGATTGCATTGAGGGAAAGAATCGGGGATAACTGGGGGGGGGGTTTAAGCTATCGTTCTGAAAATTCTTGTGCACAGAGAGTCGTGGATGGGGGTCATTTTGAGACCACTCTCAACTTTCTGCATCGTACGGGTCGCGGGCTAGAAGTTTTTTAAAAATAGGGTCAACCGCGGGGCTCCGTTTCGGCTTTTCGCCCATAGGATTGCATTGAGGGAAAGAATCGGGGATAACTGGGGGGGGGTTTAAGCTATCGTTCTGAAAATTCTTGTGCACAGAGAGTCGTGGATGGGGGTCATTTTGAGACCACTCTCAACTTTCTGCGTGCTGTGGTTCACGTGCAATATTTTTTTAAAAATCGGGGTTTGGGTTTTTTTTTTTTATTATTATTATTTTTTTGGAAGCGATGACAGGCACATTCAACTCCCAATCCTGATGAGAATTCATCTCCTCAGAAAGCATCCTCCTCCAATCCCAGCGTTGGAGGGGGGACTAAGGCAGACCCACCCTGAGAACTTTCTGTTTTGTGTCTCTTTGTGGGTTGGCGTTCGTGGAGGGAACACTTACTTAGCTAGTGCTCCTGCTTTGGAGATAGATTAATTTAATATAGGTTTAGTTTGGCGCGTGTGTGTGTTTGTTTGCTTCTTTCTGACTTGTAGCTTAGTTTGCCCTGTGTTTTCCCCTTACTTTGATTTAATATAAACTTTATTTTTGAATTTTGGAGTGTGTGGTTGGGTTGGTTGCCCCCCCCCTTCCCTGTATTAAAGCCTGACTGTTCTGCTTTTGTGAAAGCTTTCTTTTGAAAGCATACACACACTTTTTGTCCCATTTCCCTACATTTATATTCTTAAACATATTTTATTATATTCTTTCACATAGTCCATTAGTATATATTCTCATACATATTATATTAGTATTCATATTTTGTTCTTCTTATAGTAGTGGTTGGTTCTTTTTCCCCCTCCCCTCTCTTAAATCCTGATTGTGTTTCCTTCTATCTTCTATATACCAAATATACCAAAAAAATTGGATTCTCTTTTTCTTCTCTGTGTAACTTCGACGGAGTGGGCTGCTTTTGTCAAGTTCAACAGGCAGCCACAGATTGAGCATTTTGGGGAAAGCATACGCACACCATTTCCCTATTCTTAAACATATTATTATTATATTCTTTGACATAGTCTTAGTAGTCTATTAGTATACATTCTCATACATATTAGTAGTAGTATTCATATTTTGTTCTTCTTATAGTAGTGGTTGTCCCATTTCTTGTCCCATTTCCCTACATTTATTAGTAATATTCTAAAACATATTATTATATTCTTGTAGATATTCTTAGTAGTATATTCTCATACATATTAGTAGTAGTATATTTTATTGTTCTTGTCCCATTTCCCTACATTTAAACATATTATATTCTTCTTATACATATTCTTAGTAGTACCTTATACATAGTATTAGTAGTATTAATATTTTGTTAGTCATCATGAAAAGAGAAAGCAGGCGTGCTGAAAGCAGCAAGGCTCAGTCTGCCAGCAGGGCTTCCTCTCCTCCTGTGAAACTCAAACGGGCAACTCCTTGGCTGACTGCTCCAAAACAGAAGCAGGACAAGCAGCAGGCAGAGCCACTCTCTTCTGCAACTTGTGCCCGGCGTTCTCTTTTTGAGGGTGGGAATGGGAAAAGTGCCCGTTTGCAAGAGGCACGTGGCAGCAGTGCCATTAGAGGAGGAGGAGTATCCCCAACTCCTTCATTCTCCTTTCAGCCCACGAGCCCGCTGATGGACCTAGACGAGGTCCTCAGCACAGTGGAGGGGGGGGAGGAGGAGGAGGCGGTGGGCCTCCAGGATGTGGGGGCTGAGGAGGAGCAGCAGCAGGCCGAGGCTCTCTCCCCAGTCTCATCCCACACCCCTGTTTCTGTGGCAACACCAGAGAGCTCAGGCGGGCAATTGGTGGTGTCACCACAGAAACGAAAGACAAGCATCGTGTGGGACCACTTTGAGTTGGGAGCGGATCCCCGCTTTGCTGTCTGTCGCCACTGCAAACTCAGCCTAAGCAGGGGTTCATCGACAGGGCATTATGGAACCAGCAGCATGAAGATGCATCTTCATAGGCAGCACCAGGCGATCTTGCTGGGGAAAGAGGCGGGCAAGGCGACTGGTTCCAGGGGAAAGCCGAAGGCTGCTGCTGGCACTGCCACTCTAAGCTCTCCATCTCCCATCCCCACAAGGGTTAGGCAGGCAACCCTGCAGGACATGGGGTGGGGGAAGTATTGACCCACAAGATGGCGTTTTCCAATGCCCACCCAGGGTGCTACTGTGTTGGGGCATCTGCCGGGACTGACTCCTCCCCAATACTAGATCTATGACATGTCACTCTGCCTGCCCCTCTGCTAGCCTGTCCTCCTCGGTGACCGACTCGCTGGGATGGTTTGCGTTTGCAATGCGTGACTAACTGCAATGCTGGCTTAGAAACCAGCCATCACTTCCTTGTGCCCCCAGAAATGCCCGCAGCCTGCCTGCCTGCCTGCCCGCCTCCCCCGGGGTGCTGCTGTGGTGGGGCATCTGCCAGGACTGACTCCTCGCCTACTCTGCCTGCCTCTCTGCCCGCCTGGTGCCTGGTTTGCTCCCAATCGTCCTCCTCTGTGCCCCTCAAGGCGTAACTGCTGGCTTAGAAAGAAACAACCAGCCATCTTTGCCTCACTTTGCGCCCACTTATGGGTTGGTTTGCTATGCGTTAGTGCTCAAGCCATCCTTGCGGCACTACAATGCATGCTGCCTGCCTGCTTTCCATTGATGGTGCTATATAAATAAATAATAATAATAATAATAATTCTCCCCTTCCCGCCTTGCAGCGATGGTGTATGTGTCTTGCTTTGACTAAGGGGAGAAGTCCTTCCTGCGCTCACTTAGACTTTATCAAATTCAATAATCCCTTTTTCAAATGTGCCAGAAGATTTAGGGTTATCTCGTGGCATGTTGGGATTGCCTTGGAACTGGCCCCATTGAGCTGTCTGCAATTGCAACTTTAAATCCCTGACATACTGGAGTGTTCAAATTTCAAAAGTTCCCCTAACATCAGGGGATGATGGGATTGCCTTGAAACTTGGTGTCCATGGGGACACATGGGTAAGCTGTCATGGGACCAAAGGATAGGTTTCTAACGTGCAAATTGACGTAGTTGTAGAATGGGACTTGATTTGGGGTGAGTTAAAAAGTTTAAGCCGCGCCAAAAATCAGGGGATGATGGGATTTGCTTGCAACTTGGCGTGCATGTGGACACATGGATAAGCTCTCCTGGTGCCGAGTTTGAGGTTTCTAACATGCAAATTGACGGAGCTATCCCAAGGGGTGTGAATGGGGTGCCCGATTTTCATAAATTCCCCAAAAATCAGGGGATGATGGGATTGCCTTGAAACTTGGCGTGCATGTGGACACGTGGATAAGCTATCATGGTGCTGAGTTTGAGGTTTCTAACGTGCAAATTGACGTAGTTGTAGAATGGGACAATTTGGGGTGAGTTAAGCCATGCCAAAAATCAGGGGATGATGGGATTTGCTTGCAACTTGGCGTGCATGTGGACACATGGATAAGCTCTCCTGGTGCCGAGTTTGAGGTTTCTAACATGCAAATTGACGGAGCTATCCCAAGGGGTGTGAATGGGGTGCCCGATTTTCATAAATTCCCCAAAAATCAGGGGATGATGGGATTGCCTTGAAACTTGGCGTGCATGTGGACACGTGGATAAGCTATCATGGTGCTGAGTTTGAGGTTTCTAACGTGCAAATTGACGGAGCTATCTAAAGGGGTGTGAATTAGGGTTATGGGAGGTGCGTTAGAGGGTAGAGCCGCGCCAAAAATCAGGGGATGATGGGATTTGCTTGCAACTTGGCGTGCATGTGGACACATGGATAAGCTGCCCTGGTGCCGAGTTTGAGGTTTGTAACATGCAAATTGACGGAGCTATCCCAAGGGGTGTGAATGGGGTGCCCGATTTTCAAAAATTCGCCAAAAATCAGGGGATGATGGGATTGCCTTGAAACTTGGCGTGTGTGTGTATACGCCCATGAGGTGTCATGGTGCCAAACGTGAGGTTTCTAACTTCAACGGAAAAAAAGTTGTTTACTTTTTTAGCTTTCAATGCAAGCCTATGGGGGGGCAAAAACGGAGCTCCGGATCCGATCCGGAGCTCCGGGCGGAGCGGAGCGGAAGTGGGCGGAGCGGGGGCGGGGCGGAGCGACCCGCTCCGAAAAATGGCGGATCTGCAAGTGAAGCGGAGCGGGGGGTCCGTGCACACCCCTAGCCGTTACGGCCCGTTTTGCGCAATACGAGTTTTTGCCGGAATGGGTATCTGAACGTCTTTTCGGTGCAACTTATGGAGCTCTCTATATTTGCCTAACCCTAACGCGGTTAGGTTCCTGGTTAGGGTTAGGTTCCGGGTTAGGGTTAGGGTTAGGTTCCGGGTTAGGGTTAGTTTCCGGTTTAGGGTTAGGTTCCGGGTTGGGATTAGGTTCCGGGTTAGGTTTAGGGTTAAGGTGAGGTTCCGGGTTAGGGTTAGGTTCCGGGTTAGGGTTAGGGTTAGGTTCCGGGTTAGAGTTAGAGTTATGTTCCGGGTTAGGGTTAGGTTCCGGGTTAGGGTTAGGGTTAGGTTCCGGATTAGGGTCAGGTTCCGGGTTAGGGTTAGTGTTAGGTTCCGGGTTAGGGTTAGGTTCCGGGTTAGATTCCGGGTTAGGTTCTGGGTTAGGTTCCGGGTTAGGTTCCGGGTTAGGTTCCGGGTTAGGTTCCGGGTTAGGGTTAGGTTCCGGGTTAGGTTCCGGGTTTTGTTCCAGGTTAGGTTCTGGGTTAGGTTCCGGGTTAGGTTACGGGTTAGGGTTAGGTTCCGGAATAGGGTTAGGGTTAGGGTTAGGTTTCGGATTAGGTTCCAGTTACGTTCCGGGTTAGGGTTAGGTTCCGGGTTAGGGTTAAGGTTAGGGTTAGGTTCCGCGTTAGGTTCCGTGGTTGGTTCACGGTTAGGGTTAGGTTCTGGGTTAGGGTTAGGTTCCGGGTTATGGGTTAGTTTCCGGGTTAGGGTTAGGGTTATGGTTATGGTTAGGGTTAGGGTTAGGGTTAGGGTTAAGGTTAGGGTAAGGGTTAAGGTTAAGGTTAGGGTTAGGGTTAGGGTTAGGGTTATGGTTAGGGTTAGGGTTAGGGTTAGGGTTAGGGTTAGGGTTAAGGTTAGGGTTAGGGTTAGGGTTAGGGTTAGGGTTAGGGTTAGGGTTAGGTTTAGGGTTAGGGTTAGGGTTAGGGTTAGGGTTGTGCTCGCTTTGGCAGCACATATACTAAAATTGGAACGATACAGAGAAGATTAGCATGCCCCTGCGCATCTGGTGAGTTTGGTTCACTTACCTCATTGGGAAGTTGCCGTTACGGCCCGTTTTGCGCGATAAGAGTTTTTGCTAGAAAGGGTATCTGAACGTTGTTTGGGGGCAACTTTTGGAGCTTTCTGTATTTGTCCCAACTTGCCATGTGCATGTGGTGAGTTTGGTTCACTTACCTTATTGGGAAGCTGCCGTTACGGCCCGTTTTGCGCAATACGAGTTTTTGCCGGAATGGGTATCTGAACGTCTTTTCGGGGCAACTTATGGAGCTCTCTATATTTGCCTAACCCTAACGCGGTTAGGTTCCTGGTTAGGGTTAGGTTCCGGGTTAGGGTTAGTGTTAGGTTCAGGGTTAGGGTTAGTTTCCAGTTTAGGGTTAGGTTCCGGGTTAGGGTTAGGTTCCGGGTATGGGTTAGGGTTAGGGTGAGTTTCCGGGTTAGGGTTAGGTTCCGGGTTAGGGTTATTGTAAGGTTCCGGGTTAGGGTTAGAGTTATGTTCCGGGTTAGGGTTAGGTTCCAGGTTAGGGTTAGGGTTAGGTTCCGGGTTAGGTTCCGTGTTAGGTTCAGGGTTAGGTTCCAGGTTAGGGTCCGGGTTAGGTTCCGGGTTAGGGTTAGGTTCCGGGTTACCTTCCGGGTTAGGTTCGGGGTTATATTCCGGGTTTTTTTCCAGGTAAGGTTCCGGGTTAGGTTCCGGGTTAGGTTCCAGGTTAGGGTTAGGTTCCGGATTAGGGTTAGGGTTAGGGTTAGGTTTTGGATTAGGTTCCGGGTTAGGGTTAGGTTCCGGGTTAGGGTTAAGGTTAGGGTTAGGTTCCGCGTTAGGTTCCGTGGTTGGTTCCTGGTTAGGGTTAGGTTCCGCGTTAGGGTTAGGTTCCGGGTTATGAGTTAGGTTCCGGGTTAGGGTTAGGGTTAGGGTTAGGGTTAGGGTTAGGGTTATGGTTAGGGTTAAGGTTAGGGTTAGGGTTAGGGTTAGGGTTAGGGTTAGGGTTAGGGTTAGGGTTAGGGTTAGGATTATGGTTAGGGTTAGGGTTAGGGTTGTGCTCGCTTTGGCAGCACATATACTAAAATTGGAACGATACAGGGAAGATTAGCATGCCCCTGCGCATCTGGTGAGTTTGGTTAACTTACCTCATTGGGAAATTGCCGTTACGGCCCGTTTTGCGCAATACAAATTTTTGCCAGAAAGGGTATCTGAACGTTGTTTGGGGGCAACTTTTGGAGCTTTCTGTATTTGTCCCAACTTGTCATGTGTATCTGGTGAGTTTGGTTCACTTACCTTATTGGGAAGCTGCCGTTACGGCCCGTTTTGCGCAATACGAGTTTTTGCCGGAATGGGTATCTGAACGTCTTTTCGGTGCAACTTTTGGAGCTCTCTATATTTGCCTAACCCTAACGCGGTTAGGTTCCTGGTTAGGGTTAGGTTCCGGCTTAGGGTTAGGGTTAGGTCCCCGGGTTAGGGTTAGTTTCCGGTTTAGGGTTAGGTTCCGGGTTAGGATTAGGTTCCGCGTTAGGTTTAGGGTTAAGGTGAGGTTCCGGGTTAGGGTTAGGTTCCGGGTTAGTGTTAGGGTTAGGTTCCGGGTTAAAGTTAGAGTTATGTTCCGGGTTAGGGTTAGGTTCTGGGTTAGAGTTAGGGTTAGGTTCCGGATTAGGGTCAGGTTCCGGGTTAGGGTTAGTGTTAGGTTCCGGGTTAGGGTTAGGTTCCGGGTTAGATTCCGGGTTAGGTTCTGGGTTAGGTTCCGGGTTAGGTTCCGGGTTAGGTTCCGGGTTAGGTTCCGGGTTACGGTTAGGTTCCGGGTTAGGTTCCGGGTTTTGTTCCAGGTTAGGTTCTGGGTTAGGTTCCGGGTCAGGTTCCGGGTTAGGGTTAGGTTCCGGATTAGGGTTAGGGTTAGGGTTAGGTTTCGGATTAGGTTCCAGTTACGTTCCGGTTAGGGTTAGGTTCCGGGTTAGGGTTAAGTTTAGGGTTAGGTTCCGCGTTAGGTTCCGTGGTTGGTTCACGGTTAGGGTTAGGTTCTGGGTTAGGGTTAGGTTCCGGGTTATGGGTTAGTTTCCGGGTTAGGGTTAGGGTTATGGTTATGGTTAGGGTTAGGGTTAGGGTTAGGGTTAAGGTTAGGGTAAGGGTTAAGGTCAGGGTTAGGGTTAGGGTTAGGGTTAGGGTTAGGGTTAGGGTTAGGGTTAGGTTAGGGTTAAGGTTAGGGTTAGGGTTAGGTTCCGGGTTATGGGTTAGGTTCCGGGTTAGGTTCCGGGTTAGGGATAGGGTTAGGGTTAGGGTTAGGGTTAGGGTTAGGGTTAGGGTTAGGGTTAGGGTTGTGCTCGCTTTGGCAGCACATATACTAAAATTGGAACGATACAGAGAAGATTAGCATGCCCCTGCGCATCTGGTGAGTTTGGTTCACTTACCTCATTGGGAAGTTGCCGTTACGGCCCGTTTAGTGCGATAAGAGTTTTTGCTAGAAAGGGTATCTGAACGTTGTTTGGGGGCAACTTTTGGAGCTTTCTGTATTTGTCCCAACTTGCCATGTGCATCTGGTGAGTTTGGTTCACTTACCTTATTGGGAAGCTGCCGTTACGGCCCGTTTTGCGCAATACGAGTTTTTGCCGGAATGGGTATCTGAACGTCTTTTCGGGGCAACTTATGGAGCTCTCTATATTTGCCTAACCCTAACGCGGTTAGGTTCCTGGTTAGGGTTAGGTTCCAGGTTAGGGTTAGGGTTAGGTTCCGGGTTAGGGTTAGATTCCGGTATAGGGTTAGGTTCCGGGTTAGGGTTAGGTTCCGGGTTAGGGTTAGGGTTAGGGTGAGGTTCCGGGTTATGGTTAGCTTCCGGGTTAGGGTTAGGGTTAGGTCCCGGGTTAGGGTTAGAGTTATGTTCCGGGTTAGGGTTAGGTTCCGGGTTAGGGTTAGGGTTAGGCTCTGGGTTAGGGTTAGGTTCCGGGTTAGGGTTAGTGTTAGGTTCCGGGTTAGGGTTAGGTTCCGTGTTAGGTTCCGGGTTAGGTTCTGGGTGAGGTTGTGGGTTATGTTCCGGGTTAGGGTTAGGTTCCGTGTTAGGTTCCGTGTTAGGTTCAGGGTTAGGTTCCGGGTTAGGGTCCGGGTTTTCTTCCAGGTTAGGTTCTGGGTTAGGTTCCGGGTTAGGGTTAGGTTCCGGATTAGGGTTAGGGTTAGGGTTAGGTTTCGGATTAGGTTCCAGTTACGTTCCGGGTTAGGGTTAGGTTCCGGGTTAGGCTTAAGGATAGGGTTAGGTTCCGCGTTAGGTTCCGTGGTTGGTTCACGGTTAGGGTTAGGTTCCGGGTTATGGGTTAGGTTCCGTGTTAGGGTTAGGGTTAGGGTTAGGGTTTGGGTTAGGGTTAGGGTTAGGGTTAGGATTAAGGTTAGGGTTAGGGTTAAGGTTAAGGTTAGGGTTAGGGTTAGGGTTAGGGTTACGGTTAGGGTTAGGGTTAGCGTTAGGGTTAGGGTTAAGGTTAGGGTTAGGGTTAGGGTTAGGGTTAGGGTTAGGGTTAGGGTTAGGGTTAGGGTTGTGCTCGCTTTGGCAGCACATATACTAAAATTGGAACGATACAGTGAAGATTAGCATGGCCCCTGCGCATCTGGTGAGTTTGGTTCACTTACCTCATTGGGAAGTTGCCGTTATGGCCCAATTTGCGCAATAAGAGTTCTTGCCCGGAACGGGTATCTGAACGTTTGTTTTGGTGCAACTTTTGGAGCTTTCTATATATGTCCCACCTTGTCTTGTTCATCTAGTGAGTTTGGTTCACTTACCTCATTGGGAAGGTGCCATTATGGCCCATTTTCGCAATACACGTTTTCCGCATGAACGGGTATTAGAACGTGGTTTTGGGGCAACTTTTGGAGCTTTCTATATTTTCCCCACCTAGTTCTGTGCATCTGGTGAGTTTGGTTCACTTACCTCATTGGGAAACTGCCGTTACGGCCGATTTTGCGCAATACGCGTTTTTGCCTGGAACGGGTAACTGAACGTGGTTTTATGGCAACTTTTGGAGCTTTCTATATTTCTCCTACCTTGGCATGTGCATCTGGTCAGTTTGGTTCACTTACCTCATTGGGAAGGTGCCGTTACGGCCCATTTTCTCAATACGCTTTTTTTGCCGGAAAGGGTATCTGAACGTGGTTTGGGGGCAACTTTTGGAGCTTTCTGTATTTGTCCCAACTTGTCATGTGTATCTGGTGTGTTTGGTTCACTTTCTTCATTGGGAAGCTGCTTTTACAGCCCGTTTTGCGCAATACGTGTTTTTGCCGAAAACGGGTATCTGAACGCTGTTTTGGGGTAACTTTAGGAGCTGTCTATGTTTCTCCCAACTTGTTATGTGCATCTGGTGAGTTTGGTTCACTTCCCTTATTGGGAAGGTGCCGTTATGGCCCATTTTGAGCAATACACGTTTTCTGACGGAAAGGGTATCTGAACGTCGTTTTGGGGTAACTTTTGGAGCTTTCTATATTTGTCCCACCTTGTCTTGTGCATCTAGTGGGTTTGGTTCACTTACCTCATTGGGAAGGTGCCGTTACGGCCCATTTTCGCAATAACCGTTTTCCGCAGAACGGGTATCTGAACGTGGTTTCGGGCAACTTATGGAGCTTTCTATATTTGTCCCACCTAGTTATGTGCATCTGGTGAGTTTGGTGGACTTTCCTCAATGGGAAGCTGCTTTTACGTTACGTTTTGCGCAATACGCATTTTTGTCCAGAACGGGTTTCAGAATGTGGTTTGGAGGCAACTTTTGGAGCTTTCTATATTTGTCCCACCTAGTCATGTGCGTCTGGTGAGTTTGGTTCACTTTCCTCATTGGGAAGCTGCTTTTACGGCCCAATTTGCGCAATATGTGTTTTTGCCCAGAACGGGTATCTGAATGTGGTTTTGGGTAACTTATGGAGCTGTCTATATTTGTCCCAACTTGTCATGTGCATCTGGTGAGTTTGGTTCACTTACCTCATTGGGAAGCTGCCGTTACGGCCAGTTTTGCGCAATATGAGTTTTTGCCGGAATGGGTATTTGAACTTCTTTTCGGCGCAACTTATGGAGCTCTCTATACTTGCCTAACCCTAACGCGGTTATGTTCCAGTTTAGGGTTACGTTCCGGGTTAGGGTTAGGGTTAGGTTCCGGGTTAGGGTTAGTTTCCGGTTTAGGGTTAGGTTCCGGGTTAGGGTTAGGTTCCGTGTTAGGGTTAGGGTTAGGGTGGGTTCCGGTTTAGGGTTAGGTTCCGGGTTAGGGTTAGGGTTAAGTTTTGGGTTAGGGTTAGAGTTATGTTCCAGGTTAGGGTTAGGTTCCGGGTTAGGGTTAGGGTTAGGTTCCGGGTTAGGGTTAGGTTCCGGGTTAGGTTTAGGTTCCGGGTTAGGGTTAGGGTTAGGTTCCGGGTTAGGGTTAGGTTCCGGGTTAGGTTCCGGGTTAGGTTCTGGGTTAGGTTCCGGGTTAGGTTCGGGGTTAGGTTCCGGGTTAGGTTCCGGGTTTGGTTACGGGTTAGGGTTAGGTTCCGGGTTATGTTCCGGGTTAGGTTCGGGGTTAGGTTCGGGGTTAGGTTCGGGGTTAGGTTCGGGGTTTTGTTCCAGGTTAGGTTCCGGGTTAGGTTCCGGGTTAGGGTTAGGGTAAGGTGAGGGTTAGGGTTAGGGTTAGGGTCAGGGTTAGGGTTAGGGTTAGGGTTAGGGTTAGGGTTAGGGTTAGGTTCCGGGTTAGGGTTAGGTTCCGGGTTAGGGTTAGGTTCCGGGTTAGGGTTAGGGTTAGGGTTAGGGTTAGGGTTAGGGTTAGGGTTAGGGTTAGGGTTAGGGTTACGGTTAGGTTCCGGGTTAGGGTTAGGTTCCGGGTTAGGGTTAGGTTCCGGGTTAGGGTTAGGGTTAGGGTTAGGGTTAGGGTTACGGTTAGGGTTAGGGTTAGGGTTAGGGTTAGGGTTAGGATTAGGGTTAGGGTTAGGGTTGTGCTCGCTACGGCAGCACATAAACTAAAATTGAAACGATACAGAGAAAATTAGCATGGCCCCTGCGCATTGTCCTACCTTGTCATGTGCATCTGGTGAGTTTGGTTCACTTACCTCATTGGGAAGCTGACTTTACGGCCCGTTTTGCGCAATACAAGGTTTTGCGGAATGGGTCTCTGAACGTCGTTTCGGTGCAACTAATGGAGCTTTATATATTTGCCCCACCTTGTTATGTGCATCTGGTGAGTTTGGTTCACTTCCCTTATTGGGAACGTGCCGTTATGGCCCATTTGCGCAATACGCATTTTTGCCAGGGACAGGTAACTGAACGTAGTTTTCAGGCAACTTTTGGAGCTGTCTGTATTTGCCCCACTTGTCATGTGCATCTGGTGATTTTGGTTCACTTACCTCATTGGGAAGCTGCCGTTACGGCCCAATTTGCGCAATACGCGTTTTTACCCAGAACGGGTATCTGAACGTGGTTTCGTGGTAACTTTTGGAGCTTTCCATATTTGCCCCACCTAGTTATGTGCATATGGTGAGTTTGGTTCACTTCCCTTATTGGGAACGTGCCGTTATGGCCCATTTGCGCAATACGCATTTTTGCCAGGGACAGGTAACTGAACGTAGTTTACGGGCAACTTTTGGAGCTGTCTATATTTGCCCCACTTGTCATGTGCATCTGGTGATTTTGGTTCACTTACCTCATTGGGAAGCTGCCGTTACGGCCCATTTTGCGCAATACGAGTTTTATCTGGAATGGGTGTCTGAACGTCGTTTCTGGGCAACTTATGGAGCTTTCTATATTTGCCCCACCTTGTCATGTGCATCTGGTGAGTTTGGTTCACTTACCTCATTGGGAAGTTGCCGTTACGGCCAAATTTGCGCAATACGCATTTGTGCCCAGAATGGGTGTCTGAACGTGGTTTTGGGGCAACTTTTGGAGCTTTCTATATTTGTACTACCTTGTCATGTGTATTTGGTGAGTTTGGTTAACTTTCCTTATTGGGAAGGTGCCGTTACGGCCCAATTTGCGCAATACGCGTTTTTGCCCGGAACGGGTATCTGAACGTGGTTTTGGGGCAACTTTTGGAGCTTTCTATATTTGTCCCACCTTGTCATGTGCATCTGGTGAGTTTGCTTCACTTACCTCATTGGGAAGCTGCCGTTACGGCCCGTTTTGACCAATACGAGTTTTTGCCGGATTGGGTGTCTGAACGTAGTTTCTGGGCAACTTATGGAGTTTTCTATATTTTCCCCACCTTGTCATGTGCATCTGGTGAGTTTGGTTCACTTACCTCATTGGGAAGTTCCCGTTACGGCCCAATTTGCCCAATACGCATTTTTGCCCAGAACTGGTATCTGAACGTAGTTTTGGGGCAACTTTTGGAGCTTTCTATATTTGTCCTACCTTGTCATGTGCATCTAGTGAGTTTGGTTCACTTACCACATTGGGAAGGTGCCATTACAGCCCATTTTCTCAATACACGTTTTCCGCAAGAACGGGTACCTGAACGTGGTTTTGGGGTAAGTTTTGGAGCTGTCTATATTTGTCCCTTCCGTAAGAACGGGTGTAAGAACGTTCTTTTGGTGCAACTTTTGAAGCTTTCTATATTTGTCCCACCTTGTCATGTGCATACGGTGAATTTGGTTCACTTTCCTCATTGGGAAGCTGCTTTTACGGCCCAATATGCGAAATATGTGTTTTTCCCCAGAATGGGTATCTGAACGTGGTTATGGGTAACTTTTGTAGCTGTCTATATTTGTCCCAACTTGTCATGTGCATCTGGTGATTTTGGTTAATTTACCTCATTGGGAAGCTGTCGTTACGGCCCGTTTTGCGCAATACGCGTTTTTGCCGGAATGGGTAACTGAACGTCTTTTCGGGGCAACTTATGGAGCTTTCTATATTTGACTAACCCTAACCCGGTTAAGTTCCTGGTTAGGGTTAGATTCCAGGTTAGGGTTATGTTCCGGGTTAGGGTTATGTTCCGTGTTAGGGTTAGGGTTAAGTTCTGGGTTAGGGTTAGATTCCGGGTTAGGTTTAGGTTCCGGGTTAGGGTTAGGGTTAGGTTCCGGGTTAGGGTTAGGTTCCTGTTTAGGGTTAGGTTCCTGGTTAGGGTTAGGTTACGGGTTAGGGTAAGGGTTATGGTTAGTTTCCGGGTTAGGCTTAGTTTCTGTGTTTGGGTTAGGGTTAGGTTCCTGTTTAGGGTTAGTTTCCTAGTTAGGGTTAGGTTACGGGTTAGGGTAAGGGTTATGGTTAGTTTCCGGGTTAGGCTTAGTTTCTGGGTTTGGGTTAGGGTTAGGTTCCGGGTTAGGGTTAGGTTCCGGTTTAGGGTTAGGTTCCGGGTTAGGTTCCGGGTTAGGTTCCGGGTTAGGTTCCGGGTTAGGTTCCGGGTTAGGGTTAGGGTTAGGGTTAGGGTTAGGGTTAGGGTTAGGGTTAGGGTTAGGGTTAGGGTTAGGGTTAGGGTTAGGGTTAGGGTTAGGGTTAGGGTTAGGGTTAGGGTTAGGTTCCGGGTTAGGGTTAGGGTTAGGTTCCGGGTTAGGGTTAGGGTTAGGGTTAGGGTTAGGGTTAGGTTCCGGGTTAGGGTTAGGGTTAGGGTTAGGGTTAGGGTTAGGTTCCAGGTTAGGGTTAGGTTCCGGGTCAGGTTCCTGGTTAGGTTTAGGTTCCGGGTCAGGTTCCTTGTTAGGGTTAGGTTCCGGGTTAGGGTTAGGGTTAGGTTCCGGGTTAGGGTTAGGGTTAGGGTTAGGGTTAGGGTTAGGGTTGGGATTAGGGTTAGGGTTAGGTTCCGGGTTAGGGTTAGGGTTAGGGTTAGGGTTAGGATTGGGGTTAGGGTTAGGGTTACGGTTACGGTTACGGTTAGGGTTAGGGTTAGGTTTAGGGTTAGTGTTAGGGTTAGGGTTAGGGTTAGGGTTGTGCTCGCTTCGGCAGCACATATACTAAAATTGGAACGATACAGAGAAGATTAGCATGGCCCCTGCGCATCTGGTGAGTTTGGTTCACTTACCTCATTGGGAAGCTGACTTTACGGCCCGTTTTGCGCAATACGAGGTTTTGGCGGAATGGGTCTCTGAACGTCGTTTCGGGGCAACTAATGCAGCTTTATATATTTGCCCCACCTTGTCATGTGCATCTGGTGAGTTTGGTTCACTTACCTCATTGGGAAGTTGCCGTTACGGCCCAATTTGTGCAATACGAGTTTTTGCCAAGAACAGGTATCTGAACATGATTTGGGGGCAACTTTTGGAGCTTTCTATATTTGTCCTACCTTGTCATGTGCATTTGGTGAGTTTGGTTCACTTACCTCATTGGGAAGTTGCCGTTACGGCCCAATTTGGACAATACGCGTTTTTGCCGGAATGGGTATCTGAACGTCTTTTCGGGGCAACTTATGGAGCTTTCTATATTTGACTAACCCTAACCCGGTTAGGTTCCGGGTTAGGGTTAGTGTTAGGTTCCAGGTTAGGGTTAGGTTCCGGGTTAGGGTTAGGTTCCAGGTTAGGGTTAGGTTCCGGGTTAGGGTTATGTTCCGGGTTAGGGTTAGGGTTAAGTTCCGGGTTAGGGTTAGGTTCCGGGTAAGGTTTAGGTTCCGGGTTAGGGTTAGGGTTAGGTTCCGGGTTAGGGTTAGGTTCCTGTTTAGGGTTAGGGTTAGGGTTAGTTTCCGGGTTAGGCTTAGTTTCTGGGTTTGTGTTAGGGTTAGGTTCCGGGTTAGGGTTAGGTTCCGGGTTAGGGTTAGGTTCCGGGTTCGGGTTCAGGTTCGGGTTCGGGTTCGGGTTCGGGTTCGGGTTCGGGTTCCTCATTGGGAAGTTGCCATTACGGCCCAATTTGCGCAATACGCGTTTTTCCCCAGAACGGGTATCTGAACGTGGTTTCGTGGTAACTTTTGGAGCTTTCTATATTTGCCCCACCTAGTTATGTGCATATGGTGAGTTTGGTTCACTTCCATTATTGGGAAGGTCCCGTTATGGCCCATTTGCGCAATACACATTTTTGCCAGGGACAGGTAACTGAACGTAGTTTTCGGGCAACTTTTGGAGCTGTCTATATTTGTTCCAACTTGTCATGTGCATCTGGTGATATTGGTTCACTTACCTCATTGGGAAGCTGCCGTTACGGCCCATTTTGCGCAATACGAGTTTTAGCCGGAATGGGTGTCTGAACGTCGTTTCTGGGCAACTTATGGAGCTTTCTAAATTTGCCCCACCTTGTCATGTGCATCTGGTGAGTTTGGTTCACTTACCTCATTGGGAAGTTGCCGTTACGGCCAAATTTGCGCAATACGCAGTTGTGCCCAGAATGGGTGTCTGAACGTGGTTTTGGGGCAACAATTTTTGGAGCTTTTTATATTTGTGCTACCTTGTCATGTGTATTTGGTGAGTTTGGTTAACTTTCATCATTGGGAAGGTGCCGTTACGGCCCAATTTGCGTAATACGCGTTTTTGCCCGGAACGGGTATCTGAACGTGGTTTCGGGGTAACTTTTGGAGCTTTCTATATTTGCCCCACCTAGTTATGTGTATCTGGTGAGTTTGGTTCACTTCCGTTATTGGGAAGGTGCCGTTACGGCCCATTTTCGCAATACACGTTTTCTGCCGGAAAGGGTATCTGAACGTGGTTTGGGGGCAACTTTTGGAGCTTTCTGTATTTGTCCCAACTTGTCATGTGCATCTGGTGAGTTTGGTTCACTTACCTCATTGGGAACCTGCCGTTACGGCCCGTGTTGCGCAATACGAGTTTTTGCTGGAATGGGTATCTGAACGTCGTTTCGGGGCAACTTTTGGAGCTTTTATATTTGTCCCTTCCGCTAGAACAGGTGTTAGAACGTTTGGCGCAATATGCATTTTTGCCCAGAACGGGTTTCTGAATGTGGTTTGGGGGCAACTTTGTCATATATCTTGACTTCAGCAACGCTTTTGACAAAGTACCACATGACATTCTGATTAACAAACTAGCTAAAAGTGGGCTAGATGGAACAACTATTAGGTGGATCCACAGTTGGCTACAGAATCGGTATCAAAGAGTACTTATCAATGGAACCTTCTCAAACTGGGGAGAGGCAACGAGTGGGGTGCCGCAGGGCTCAGTCCTGGGCCCAGTGCTCTTCAACATTTTTATTAATGATTTGGACGAGGAGGTGCAGGGAACGCTGATCAAATTTGCAGATGACACCAAATTGGGTGGGATAGCTAATACCCTGGAAGACAGAAACAAACTTCAAAGTGATCTTGATAGGCTGGAGTGCTGGGCTGAAAACAACAGAATGAAATTTAATAGGGATAAATGCCAAGTTCTACATTTAGGGAATAGAAACCAAATGCACAGTTACAAGATGGGGGACACTTGGCTCAGCAATACTACAAACGAGAAAGATCTTGGAATTGTTGTAGATCACAAGCTGAATATGAGCCAACAGTGCGATATGGCTGCAAGAAAGGCAAATGCTATTTTGGGCTGCATTAATAGAAGTAAAGCTTCCAAATCACATGAGGTACTGGTTCCTCTCTATTCAGCCCTGGTTAGGCCTCATCTAGAGTATTGCGTCCAGTTCTGGGCTCCACAATTCAAGAAGGACGCAGACAAGCTGGAGCGTGTTCAGAAGAGGGCAACCAGGATGATCAGAGGTCTAGAAACAAAGCCCTATGAAGAGAGACTGAAAGAACTGGGCATGTTTAGCCTGGAGAAGAGAAGATTGAGGGGAGACTTGATAGCATTCTTGAAATACTTAAAAGGTTGTCAAACAGAGGAGGACCAGGATCTCTTCTCGATCCTCCCAGAGTGCAGGACAAGGAATAACGGGCTCCAGTTAAAGGAAGCCAGATTCCGGCTGGACATCAGGAAAAACTTCCTGACTGTTAGAGCAGTGCGACAGTGGAATCAGCTACCTAGGGAGGTTGTGGGCTCTCCCACACTAGAGGCATTCAAGAGGCAGCTGGACAACCATCTGTCAGGGATGTTTTAGGGTGGATTCCTGCATTGAGCAGGGGGTTGGACTCGATGGCCTTGTAGGCCCCTTCCATCTCTATTCTATTATGCTATGATTCTATGATTCTATGATTGGAAAGCTGCTTTTACGGCCCATTTTTTATTTTTATATTTGTCCTACCTTGTCATGTGCATCTGGTGAGTTTGATTCACTTACCTCATTGGAAAGTTGCCGTTACGGCCCATTTGCGCAATACGCGTTTTTGCCAAAAACGGGTAACTGAACGTAGTTTTTGGGCAACTTTTGGAGCTGTCTATATTTGTCCCAACTTGTCATGTGCATCTGGTGAGTTTGGTTCACTTACCTCATTGGAAAGTTGCCGCTACGGCCCAATTTTCGCAATAAGCGTTTTCTGTCGGAAAGGGTATCTGAACGTGGTTTGGGGACAACTTTTGGAGCTTTGTGTATTTGTCCCAACTTGTCATTTGCATCTGGTGAGTATGGTTCACTTACCTCATTGGGAAGCTGCCGTTACGGCCAATTTGGCGCAATACACGTTTTTGAACGGAACGGGTATCTTAACGTGGTTGGGGGCAACTTTTGGAGCTTTCTATATATTTCCCAACTTGTCATGTTCATCTAGTGAATTTGGTTCACTTACCTCATTGGGAAGGTGCCGTTACGGCCTATTTTCTCAATACACGTTTTCCGCAAGAACGGATATTAGAACGTGGTTTTGGGGTGACTTTTGGAGCTTTCTATATTTGTCCCAACTTGTCATGTGCATCTGGTTAGTTTTGTTCACTTACCTCATTGGGAAGCTGCCGTTACGGCCCAATTTGCGCAATACGCGTTTTTGCCCAGAACGGGTATCTGAACGTGGTTTTGGGGCAACTTTTGGAGCTTTCTATATTTGTCCTACCTTGTCATGTGCATTTGGTGAGTTTGGTTCACTTCCCTTATTCGGAAGGTGCCGTTACGGCCCATTTTGCGCAATACGCGTTTATGCCAGGAACGGGTAATTGAACGTAGTTTTCAGGCAACTTTTGGAGCTTTCTATATTTGTCCTACCTTGTCATGTGCATCTGGTGAGTTTGGTTCACTTACCTCATTGGGAAGCTGCCGTTACGGCCCATTTTGCGCAATACACGTTTTTGACAGGAACGAGTACCTGAACGTGGTTTTGTGGTAACTTTTGGAGATTTCTATATTTGTCCCAACTTGTCATGTGCATCTGGATAGTTTGGTTCACTTACCTCATTGGGAAGCTGCCGTTACGGCCCGTTTTGCGCAATACGAGTTTTTCCCGGAATGGGTATCTGAACGTCGTTTCGGGGCAACTTTTGGAGCTTTCTATATTTGCCCCACCTTGTCATGTGCATCTGGTGAGTTTGGTTCACTTACCTCATTGGGAAGTTGCTGTTACGGCCCAATTTGCGCAATACGCGTTTTTGCCCAGAACGGGTATCTGAACGTGGTTTTGGGGCAACTTTTGGAGCTTTCTATATTTGTCCTACCTTGTCATGTGCATTTGGTGAGTTTGGTTCACTTATCTCATTGGGAAGTTACCGTTACGGCCCAATTTGCTCAATACGCGTTTTGGCCCAGCACGGTATCTGAACGTGGTTTTTGGGTAACTTTTGGAGCTTTCTATATTTGCCCCACCTAGTTATGTGCATATGGTGAGTTTGGATCACTTACATCATTGGGAAGGTGCCGTTACGGCCCATTTTTGCAATACACATTTTCTGCCGGAAAGGATATCTGAACGTGGTTTGGGGGCAACTTTTGGAGCTTTCTGTATTTGCCCCACCTTGTCATGTGCATCTGGTGAGTTTGGTTCACTTACCTCATTGGGAAGCTGCAATTATGGCCCATTTTCGCGATACGCGTTTTCCGCCAGAACGGGTATCTGAACGTGGTTTCGGGGCAACTTATGGAGCTTTCTATATTTGTCCCACATAGTTATGTGCATCTGGTGAGTTTGGTGGACTTTCCTAAATGGGAAGCTGCTTTTACGGTTCATTTTGCGCAATACGCATTTTTGCCCAGAACAGGTTTCTGAACGTGGTTTGGGGGCAACTTTTGGAGCTTTCTATATTTGTCCCTTCCGAAAGAACGGGTGTAAGAATGTTGTTTTGGTGCAACTTTTGGAGCTTTCTATATTTGTCCCACCTTGTCATGTGCATCTGATGAGTTTGGTTCACTTTCCTCATTGGGAAGCAGCTTTTACGGCCCGTTTTGCGCAATATGCGTTTTTGCCCAGAACGGGTATCTGAACGCGGTTTTGGGGTAAATTTTGGAGCTGTCTATATTTGTCCCAACTTGTCATGTGCATCTGGTGAGCTTGTTTCACTTACCTCATTGGGAAGTTGCCGTTACGGCCCGTTTTGCGCAATACGAGTTTTTGCCGGAATGGGTAATAGAACGTGGTTTTGGGGCAACTTTTGGAGCTTTCTATATTTGTCCTACATTGTCATGTGCATCTGGTGAGTTTGGTTCACTTACCTCATTGGGAAGGTGCCGTTAAGGCCCATTTTCGCAATATGCGTTTTCTGCCGGAAAGGATATCTGAATGTGGTTTGGGGGCAACTTTTGGAGCTTTCTGTATTTGTCCCAACTTGTCATGTGTATCTGGTGAATTCGGTGGACTTTCCTCATTGGGAAGCTGCTTTTACGGTCCGTTTTGCGCAATACGCGTTTTTGCGCAGAACGGGTATCTGAACGTGGTTTTGTTGTAACTTTAGGAGCTGTCTATAGTTGTCCCAACTTGTCTTGTGCATCTAGTGGGTTTGGTTCACTTACCCCATTGGGAAGGTGCCGTTACGGCCCATTTTCGCAATAAGCGTTTTCCGCAGAACGGGTATCTGAACGTGGTTTCGGGCAACTTATGGAGGTTTCTAAATTTGTCCCACCTAGTTATGTGCATCTGGTGAGTTTGGTGGACTTTCCTCAATGGGAAGCTGCTTTTACGGTACGTTTTGCGCAATACGCATTTTTGCCCAGAATGGGTTTCAGAATTTGGTTTGGAGGCAACTTTTGGAGCTTTCTATATTTGTCCCAACTTGTCATGTGCATCTGGTGAGTTTGGTTCACTTACCTCATTGGGAAGCTGCCGTTACGGCCAGTTTTGCGCAATATGAGTTTTTGCCGGAATGGGTATCTGAACGTCTTTTCGGGGCAACTTATGGAGCTCTCTATACTTGCCTAACCCTAACGCGGTTATGTTCCGGGTTAGGGTTAGGTTCCGGGTTAGGGTTAGGGTTAGGTTCCAGGTTAGGGTTAGTTTCCGGTTTAGGGTTAGGTTCCGGGTTAGGGTTAGGTTCCGGGTTAGGGTTAGGGTGAGGTTCCGGGTTAGGGTTAGGGTTAGGTTCCGGGTTAGGGTTAGGTTCAGGGTTAGGGTTAGGGTTAGGTTCCGGGTTAGGGTTAGGTTCCGGGTTAGGTTCCGGGTTAGGTTCTGGGTTAGGTTCCGGGTTAGGTTCTGGGTTAGGTTCCGGGTTAGGTTCGGGGTTAGGTTACGGGTTAGGGTTAAGTTCCGGGTTAGGTTCGGGGTTAGGTTCGGGGTTAGGTTCGAGGTTAGGTTCGGGGTTTTGTTCCAGGTTAGGTTCCGGGTTAGGTTCCGGGTTAGGGTTAGGTTCCGGGTTAGGGTTAGGGTTAGGGTTAGGTTTCGGATTAAGTTCCGGGTTAGGTTCCGGGTTATGTTCCGGGTTAGGGTTAGGGTTAGGGTTAGGGTTAGGGTTAGGGTTAGGGTCAGGGTTAGGGTTAGGGTTAGGGTTAGGGTTAGGGTCAGGGTTAGGGTTAGGGTTAGGGTTAGGGTTAGGTTCCGGGTTAGGGTTAGGGTTAGGGTTAGGGTTAGGGTTAGGGTTAGGGTTAGGGTTAGGGTTAGGGTTAGGGTTAGGGTTAGGGTTGTGCTCGCTTCGGCAGCACATATACTAAAATTGGAACGATACAGAGAAGATTAGCATGGCCCCTGCGCATCTGGTGAGTTTGGTTCACTTATCTCATTGGGAAGCTGACTTTACGGCCCGTTTTGCGCAATACGAGGTTTTACCGGAATGGGTCTCTGAACGTCGTTTCGGGGCAACTAATGGAGCTTTATATATTTGCCCCACCTTGTTATGTGCATCTGGATAGTTTTGTTCACTTACCTCATTGGGAAGGTGCCGTTACGGCCCATTTTCGCAATACACGTTTTCTGCCGGAAAGGGTATCTGAACGTGGTTTGGGGGCAAATTTTGGAGCTTTCTATATTTGTCCTACCTTGTCATGTGCATCTGGTTAGTTCGGTTCACTTACCTCATTGGGAAGTTGCCATTACGGCCCAATTGCGCAATACGCGTTTTTCCCCAGAATGGGTATCTGAACGTGGTTTCGTGGTATCTTTTGGAGCTTTCTATATTTGTCCCAACTTGTCATGTGCATCTGGATAGTTTGGTTCACTTACCTCATTGGGAAGCTGCCGTTACGGACCGTTTTGCGCAATTCGAGTTTTTCCCGGAAAGGGTATCTGAACGTCGTTTCGGGGTAACTTTTAGAGCTTTCTATATTTGCCCCACCTTGTCATGTTCATCTGGTGAGTTTGGTTCACTTTCCTCATTGGGAAGTTGCTGTTACGGCCCAATTTGCGCAATACGCGTTTTTGCCCAGAACGGGTATCTGAACGTGGTTTTGGGGCAACTTTTGGAGCTTTCTATATTTGTCCTACCTTGTCATGTGCATTTGGTGAGTTTGGTTCACTTACCTCATTGGGAAGTTGCCGTTACGGCCCAATTTGCTCAATACGCGTTTTTGCCCAGCACGGTATCTGAACGTGGTTTTGGGGTAACTTTTGGAGCTTTCTATATTTGCCCCACCTAGTTATGTGCATATGGTGAGTTTGGATCACTTACATCATTGGGAAGGTGCCGTTACGGCCCATTTTTGCAATACACATTTTCTGCCGGAAAGGGTATCTGAACGTGGTTTGGGGGCAACTTTTGGAGCTTTCTGTATTTGTCCCAACTTGTCATGTGCATCTGGTGAGTTTGGTTCATTTACCTCATTGGGAACCTGCCATTACGGCCCATTTTCACGATACGCGTTTTCCGCCAGAACGGGTATCTGAACGTGGTTTCGGGGCAACTTATGGAGCTTTCTATATTTGTCCCACCTAGTTATGTGCATCTGGTGAGTTTGGTGGACTTTCCTAAATGGGAAGCTGCTTTTACGGTTCATTTTGCGCAGTACGCATTTTTGCCCAGAACGGGTTTCTGAACGTGGTTTGGGGGCAACTTTTGGAACTTTCTATATTTGTCCCTTCCGAAAGAACGGGTGTAAGAACGTTGTTTTGGGCAACTTTTGGAGCTTTCTATATTTGTCCTACCTTGTCATGTGCATTTGGTAAGTTTGGTTCACTTTCCTCATTGGGAAGCAGCTTTTACGGCCCGTTTTGCGCAATATGCGTTTTTGCCCAGAACGGGTATCTGAACGCGGTTTTGGGGTAAATTTTGGAGCTGTCTATATTTGTCCCAACTTTTCATGTGCATCTGGTGAGCTTCGTTCACTTACCTCATTGGGAAGTTGCCGTTACGGGCCGTTTTGCGCAATACGAGTTTTTGCCGGAATGGGTAATTGAACGTGGTTTTGGGGCAACTTTTGGAGCTTTCTATATTTGTCCTACCTTGTCATGTGCATCTGGTGAGTTTGGTTCACTTACCTCATTGGGAAGGTGCCGTTACGGCAAATTTTCGCAATATGCGTTTTCTGCCGGAAAGGATATCTGAATGTGGTTTGGGGGCAACTTTTGGAGCTTTCTGTATTTGTCCCAACTTGTCATGTGTATCTGGTGAATTCGGTGGACTTTCCTCATTGGGAAGCTGCTTTTACGGTCCGTTTTGCGCAATACGCGTTTTTGCGCAGAACGGGTATCTGAACGTGGTTTTGGTGTAACTTTAGGAGCTGTCTATATTTGTCCCAACTTGTCTTGTGCATCTAGTGGGTTTGGTTCACTTACCTCATTGGGAAGGTGCCGTTACGGCCCATTTTCGCAATAAGCGTTTTCCGCAGAACGGGTATCTGAACGTGGTTTCGGGCAACTTATGGAGCTTTCTATATTTGTCCCACCTAGTTATGTGCATCTGGTGAGTTTGGTGGACTTTCCTCAATGGGAAGCTGCTTTTACGGTACGTTTTGCGCAATACGCATTTTTGCCCAGAACGGGTTTCAGAATGTGGTTTGGAGGCAACTTTTGGAGCTTTCTATATTTGTCCCACCTAGTCATGTGCGTCTGGTGAGTTTGGTTCACTTTCCTCATTGGGAAGCTGCTTTTATGGCCCAATTTGCGCAATATGTGTTTTTGCCCAGAACGGGTATCTGAACGTGGTTTTGGGTAACTTATGGAGCTGTCTATATTTGTCCCAACTTGTCATGTGCATCTGGTGAGTTTGGTTCACTTACCTCATTGGGAAGCTGCCGTTACCGCCCGTTTTGCGCAATATGAGTTTTTGCCCGAATGGGTATCTGAACGTCTTTTCGGGGCAACTTATGGAGCTCTCTATACTTGCCTAACCCTAACGCGGTTATGTTCCGGGTTAGGGTTAGGTTCCGGGTTAGGGTTAGGGTTAGGTTCCGGGTTAGGGTTAGTTTCCGGTTTAGGGTTAGGTTCCGGGTTAGGGTTAGGTTCCGGGTTAGGGTTAGGGTGAGGTTCGGGGTTAGGGTTAGGTTCCGGGTTAGGGTTAGGGTTAGGTTCCGGGTTAGGGTTAGAGTGAGGTTCCGGGTTAGGGTTAGGTTCCGGGTTTGGGTTAGGGTTAGGTTCCAGGTTAGGGTTAGGATCCGGGTTAGGGTTAGGTTCCGGGTTAGGGTTAGGGTTAGGTTCCGGGTTAGGGTTAGGTTCCGGGTTAGGTTCCGGGTTAGGTTCGGGGTTAGGTTCCGGGTTAGGTTCTGGGTTAGGTTACGGGTTAGGGTTAGGTTCCGGGTTAGGTTCCGGGTTAGGTTCGGTGTTAGGTTCGGGGTTAGGTTCGGGGTTTTGTTCCAGGTTAGGTTCCGGGTTAGGTTCCGGTTTAGGGTTAGGTTCCGGGTTAGGGTTAGGGTTAGGGTTAGGTTTCGGATTAAGTTCCAGGTTAGGTTCCGGGTTATGTTCCGGGTTAGGGTTACGGTTAGGGTTAGGGTTAGGGTTAGGGTTAGGGTTAGGGTTAGGGTTAGGGTTAGGGTTAGGGTTAGGTTCCGGGTTAGGGTTAGGTTCCGGGTTAGGGTTAGGTTCCGGGTTAGGGTTAGGGTTAGGTTCCGGGTTAGGGTTAGGGTTAGGGTTAGGGTTAGGGTTAGGGTTAGGGTTAGGGTTAGGGTTAGGGTTAGGGTTGTGCTCGCTTCAGCAGCACATATACTAAAATTGGAACAATACAGAGAAGATTAGCATGGCCCCTGCGCATCTGGTGAGTTTGGTTCACTTACCTCATTGGGAAGCTGACTTTACGGCACATTTTGCGCAATACGAGTTTTTGCCAAGAACGGGTATCTGAACATGATTTGGGGGCAACTTTTGGAGCTTTCTATATTTGTCCTACCTTGTCATGTGCATCTGGTTAGTTCGGTTCACTTATATCATTGGGAAGTTGCCGTTACGGCCCATTTTGCGCAATACGCGTTTTTCCCCAAAACGGGTATCTGAACGTGGTTTCGTGGTAACTTTTGGAGCTTTCTATATTTGCCCCACCTAGTTATGTGCATATGGTGAGTTTGGTTCACTTCCCTTATTGGGAAGGTGCCGTTATGGCCCATTTGCGCAATACGCATTTTTGCCAGTGACAGGTAACTGAACGTAGTTTTCGGGCAACTTTTGGAGCTGTCTATATTTGTCCCAACTTGTCATGTGCATCTGGTGATTTTGGTTCACTTACCTCATTGGGAAGCTGCCGTTACGGCCCATTTTGCGCAATACGAGTTTTAGCCGGAATGGTGTCTGAACGTCGTTTCTGGGCAACTTATGGAGCTTTCTATATTTGCCCCACCTTGTCATGTGCATCTGGTGAGTTTGGTTCACTTACCTCATTGGGAAGTTGCCGTTACGGCCAAATTTGCGCAATACGCATTTGTGCCCAGAATGGGTGTCTGAACGTGTTTTTGGGGCAACTTTTGGAGCTTTCTATATTTGTTCTACCTTGTCATGTGTATTTGGTGAGTTTGGTTAACTTTCCTCATTGGGAAGGTGCCGTTACGGCCCAAATTGCGCAATACGCGTTTTTGCCCGGAACGGGTATCTGAACGTGGTTTTGGGGCAACTTTTGGAGCTTTCTATATTTGTCCCACCTTGTCATGTGCATCTGGTGAGTTTGGTTCACTTACCTCATTGGGAAGGGGCCGTTACGGCCCGTTTTGCGCAATACGAGTTTTTGCAGGATTGGGTGTCTGAACGTGGTTTCGGGGCAACTTATGGAGCTTTCTATATTTTCCCCAACTTGTCATGTGCATCTGGTTATTTTTGTTCACTTACCTCATTGGGAAGCTGCCGTTACGGCCCAATTGCGCAATACGCATTTTTGCCCAGAACTGGTATCTGAACGTGGTTTTGGGGCAACTTTTGGAATTTTCTATATATGTCCCAACTTGTCATATGCATCTAGTGAGTTTGGTTCACTTACCTCATTGGAAAGTTGCTGTTACGGCCTATTTTCGCAATACGCGTTTTCAGCAAGAACGGATATTAGAACGTGGTTTTGGGGTGACTTTTGGAGCTTTCTATATTTGTCCCAACTTGTCATGTGCATCTGGTTAGTTTTGTTCACTTACCTCATTGGGAAGTTGCCGTTACGGCCAAATTTGCGCAATACGCATTTGTGCCCAGAATGGGTGTCTGAACGTGTTTTTGGGGCAACTTTTGGAGCTTTCTATATTTGTTCTACCTTGTCATGTGTATTTGGTGAGTTTGGTTAACTTTCCTCATTGGGAAGGTGCCGTTACGGCCCAAATTGCGCAATACGCGTTTTTGCCCGGAACGGGTATCTGAACGTGGTTTTGGGGCAACTTTTGGAGCTTTCTATATTTGTCCCACCTTGTCATGTGCATCTGGTGAGTTTGGTTCACTTACCTCATTGGGAAGGGGCCGTTACGGCCCGTTTTGCGCAATACGAGTTTTTGCAGGATTGGGTGTCTGAACGTGGTTTCGGGGCAACTTATGGAGCTTTCTATATTTTCCCCAACTTGTCATGTGCATCTGGTTATTTTTGTTCACTTACCTCATTGGGAAGCTGCCGTTACGGCCCAATTGCGCAATACGCATTTTTGCCCAGAACTGGTATCTGAACGTGGTTTTGGGGCAACTTTTGGAATTTTCTATATATGTCCCAACTTGTCATATGCATCTAGTGAGTTTGGTTCACTTACCTCATTGGAAAGTTGCTGTTACGGCCTATTTTCGCAATACGCGTTTTCAGCAAGAACGGATATTAGAACGTGGTTTTGGGGTGACTTTTGGAGCTTTCTATATTTGTCCCAACTTGTCATGTGCATCTGGTTAGTTTTGTTCACTTACCTCATTGGGAAGCTGCCGTTACGGCCCAATTGCGCAATACGCATTTTTGCCCAGAACGGGTATCTGAACGTGGTTTTGGGGCAACTTTTGGAGCTTTCTATATTTGCTCTACCTTGTCATGTGCATATGGTGAGTTTGGTTCACTTCCCTTATTCGGAAGGTGCCGTTACGGCCCATTTTGCGCAATACGCGTTTTTGTCAGGAACGGGTAATCGAACGTAGTTTTCAGGCAACTTTTGGTGCTTTCTATATTTGTCCTACTTTGTCATGTGCATCTGGTGAGTTTGGTTCACTTACCTCATTGGGAAGCTGCCGTTACGGCCCATTTTGCGCAATACACGTTTTTGACAGGAACGGGTACTTGAACGTGGTTTTGTGGTAACTTTTGGAGATTTCTATATATGTCCCACCTTGTCTTGTGCATCTAGTGAGTTTGGTTCACTTACCTCATTGGGAAGGTGCCGTTACGGCCTGTTTTGCGCAATACGCGTATTCCGCAAGAACGGTTATTAGAACGTGGTTTTGGGGTAACTTTTGGAGATTTCTATATATGTCCCACCTTGTCTTGTGCGTCTAGTGAGTTTGGTTCACTTACCTCATTGGGAAGGTGCCGTTACGGCCCGTTTTGCGCAATACGTGTATTCCGCAAGAACGGGTATCTGAACGTGGTTTTGGTGGAACTTTTGTAGCTTTCTATATTTGTCCCAACTTGTCATGTGCATCTGTATAGTTTGGTTCACTTACCTCATTGGGAAGCTGCCATTACGGCCCGTTTTGGGCAATACGAGTTTTTCCCGGAATGGGTATCTGAACGTCGTTTCGGGGCAACTTTTGGAGCTTTCTATATTTGCCCCACCTTGTCATGTGCATCTGGTGAGTTTGGTTCACTTACCTCATTGGGAAGTTGCTGTTACGGCCCAATTTGCGCAATACGCGTTTTTGCCCAGAACGGGTATCTGAACGTGATTTTGGGGAAACTTTTGGAGCTTTCTATATTTGTCCTACCTTGTCATGTGCATTTGGTGAGTTTGGTTCACTTACCTCATTGGGAAGTTGCCGTTACGGCCCAATTTGCTCTATACGCGTTTTTGCCCAGCACGGTATCTGAACGTGGTTTCGGGGTATCTTTTGGAGTTTTCTATATTTGCCCCACCTAGTTATGTGCATATTGTGAGTTTGGATCACTTAACTCATTGGGAAGGTGCCGTTACGTCCCATTTTTGCAATACACATTTTCTGCCGGAAAGGGTATCTGAACGTGGTTTCGGGGCAACTTATGGAGCTTTCTATATTTGTCCCACCTAGTTATGTGCATCTGGTGAGTTTGGTTCACTTATCTCATTGGGAAGCTGCTTTTACGGTACATTTTGGGCAATACGCGTTTTTGCCCAGAACGGTTTTCTGAACGTGGTTTGGGGGCAACTTTTGGAGCTTTCTATATTTGTCCCTTCCGTAAGAACGGGTGTAAGAACGTTGTTTTGGTGCAACTTTTGGAGCTTTCTATATTTGTCCCACTTTGTCATGTGCATCTGATGAGTTTGGTTCACTTTCCTCATTGGGAAGCAGCTTTTACGGCCCGTTTTGCGCAATATGCGTTTTTGCCCAGAACGGGTATCTGAACGAGGTTTTGGGGTAAGTTTTGGAGCTGTCTGTATTTGTTCAAACTTGTCATGTGCATCTGGTGAGCTTGGTTCACTTACCTCATTGGGAAGTTGCCGTTACGGCCCGTTTTGCGCAATACGAGTTTTTGCCGGAATGGGTAATTGAACGTGGTTTTGGGGCAACTTTTGGAGCTTTCTATATTTGTCCTACCTTGTCATGTGCATCTGGTGAGTTTGGTTCACTTACCTAATTGGAAAGTTGCCGCTTCGGCCCGATTTGCGCAATACGCGTTTTGGCCCGGAACGGGTATCTGAACGTGGTTTGGGGGCAACTTTTGGAGCTTTCTATATTTGTCCCACCTTGTCATGTGCATCTGGTGAGTTTGGTTCACTTACCTCATTGGGATGTTGCCGTTACGGCCCAATTTGCGCAATACTCGTTTTTGCCCAGCACGGGTATCTGAACGTGGTTTCGGGGTAACTTTTGGAGCTTTCTATATTTGCCCCACCTAGTTATGTGCATCTGGTGAGTTTGGTTCACTTCCGTTATTGGGAAGGTGCCGTTACGGCCCATTTTCTCAATACACGTTTTCTGCCGGAAAGGGTATCTGAACGTGGTTTGTGGGGCAACTTTTGGAGCTTTCTGTATTTGTCCCAACTTGTTATGTGCATCTGGTGAGTTTGGTTCACTTACCTCATTGGGAAGCTGCCGTTACGGCCCATTTTTCGCAATACTTGTTTTTGACCGGAACGGGTATCTGAACGTGGTTTTGGGGTAATTTTTGGAGCTGTCTATATTTGTCCCACCTTGTTTTGTTCATCTAGTGAGTTTGGTTTACTTACCTCACTGGGAAGGTGCCATTACGTCCCATTTTCGCAATACGCGTTTTCCGCAAGAACGGGTATCTGAACGTGGTTTCGGAGCAACTTATGGAGCTTTCTATATTATTTCCACCTAGTTATATGCATCTGGTGAGTTTGGTGGTCTTTCCTCATTGGGAAGGTGCTTTTACGGTACGTTTTGCGCAATACACATTTTTGCCCATAATGGGTTTCTGAACGTGGTTTGGGGGCAACTTTTGGAGCTTTCTATATTTGTTCCTTCCGCAAGATCGGTTGTAAGAACGTTGTTTTGGTGCAACTTTTGGAGCTTTCTATGTTTGTCCCACCTTGTCATGTGCATCTGGTGAGTTTAGTTCACTTTCCTCATTGGGAAGCTGCTTTTACGGCCCGTTTTGCGCAATATGCGTTTTTGCACAGAACGGGTATCTGAACGTGGTTTTGGGGTAACTTTTGAAGCTTTCTATATATGTCCCACCTTGTCTTGTGCATCTAGTGAGTTTGGTTCACTTACCTCATTGATTAGCTGCCGTTACGGCCCGTTTTGCACAATACAAGTTTTTGCTGGAATGGGTAACTGAACGTGGTTTTGGGGCAACTTTTGGAGCTTTCTATATTTGTCCTACCTTGTCATGTGCATCTGGAGAGTTTGGTTCACTTACCTCATTGGGAAGGTGCCGTTACGGCCCAATTTGCGCAATACGCGTTTTTGCCCAACACGGGTATCTGAACGTGGTTTCGGGGTAACTTTTGGAGCTTTCTATGTTTGCCCCACCTAGTTATGTGCATCTGGTGAGTTTGGTTCACTTCCCTTATTGGGAAGGTGCCGTTATGGCCCATTTTGCGCAATACAAGTTTTCTGCCGGAAAGGGTATCTGAACGTGGTTTGGGGGCAACTTTTGGAGCTTTCTGTATTTGTCCCACCTTGTCATGTGCATCTGGAGAGTTTGGTTCACTTACCTCATTGGGAAGGTGCCGTTACGGCCCAATTTGCGCAATACGCGTTTTTGCCCAACACGGGTATTAGAACGTGGTTTTGGGGCAACTTTTGGAGCTTTCTATATTTGCCCAACTTGTCATGTGCATCTGGTGAGTTTGGTTCACTTCCGTTATTGGGAAGGTGCCGTTACGGCCCATTTTCTCAATACACGTTTTCTGCCGGAAAGGGTATCTGAACGTGGTTTGTGGGGCAACTTTTGGAGCTTTCTGTATTTGTCCCAACTTGTTATGTGCATCTGGTGAGTTTGGTTCACTTACCTCATTGGGAAGCTGCCGTTACGGCCCATTTTTCGCAATACTTGTTTTTGACCGGAACGGGTATCTGAACGTGGTTTTGGGGTAATTTTTGGAGCTGTCTATATTTGTCCCACCTTGTTTTGTTCATCTAGTGAGTTTGGTTTACTTACCTCACTGGGAAGGTGCCATTACGTCCCATTTTCGCAATACGCGTTTTCCGCAAGAACGGGTATCTGAACGTGGTTTCGGAGCAACTTATGGAGCTTTCTATATTATTTCCACCTAGTTATATGCATCTGGTGAGTTTGGTGGTCTTTCCTCATTGGGAAGGTGCTTTTACGGTACGTTTTGCGCAATACACATTTTTGCCCATAATGGGTTTCTGAACGTGGTTTGGGGGCAACTTTTGGAGCTTTCTATATTTGTTCCTTCCGCAAGATCGGTTGTAAGAACGTTGTTTTGGTGCAACTTTTGGAGCTTTCTATGTTTGTCCCACCTTGTCATGTGCATCTGGTGAGTTTAGTTCACTTTCCTCATTGGGAAGCTGCTTTTACGGCCCGTTTTGCGCAATATGCGTTTTTGCACAGAACGGGTATCTGAACGTGGTTTTGGGGTAACTTTTGAAGCTTTCTATATATGTCCCACCTTGTCTTGTGCATCTAGTGAGTTTGGTTCACTTACCTCATTGATTAGCTGCCGTTACGGCCCGTTTTGCACAATACAAGTTTTTGCCGGAATGGGTAACTGAACGTGGTTTTGGGGCAACTTTTGGAGCTTTCTATATTTGTCCTACCTTGTCATGTGCATCTGGAGAGTTTGGTTCACTTACCTCATTGGGAAGGTGCCGTTACGGCCCATTTTCGCAATACACGTTTTCTGCCGGAAAGGGTATCTGAACGTGGTTTGGGGGCAACTTTTGGAGCTTTCTGTATTTGTCCCAACTTGTCATGTGCATTTGGTGAGTTTGGTTCACTTACCTCATTGGGAAGTTGCCGTTACGGCCCAATTTGCGCAATACGCGTTTTTGCCCAACACGGGTATCTGAACGTGGTTTCGGGGTAACTTTTGGAGCTTTCTATGTTTGCCCCACCTAGTTATGTGCATCTGGTGAGTTTGGTTCACTTCCCTTATTGGGAAGGTGCCGTTATGGCCCATTTTGCGCAATACAAGTTTTCTGCCGGAAAGGGTATCTGAACGTGGTTTGGGGGCAACTTTTGGAGCTTTCTGTATTTGTCCCAACTTGTCATGTGTATCTGGTGAATTCGGTGGACTTTCCTCATTGGGAAGCTGCTTTTACGGTCCGTTTTGCGCAATACGCGTTTTTGCGCAGAACGGGTATCTGAACGTGGTTTTGGTGTAACTTTAGGAGCTGTCTATAGTTGTCCCAACTTGTCTTGTGCATCTAGTGGGTTTGGTTCACTTACCCCATTGGGAAGGTGCCGTTACGGCCCATTTTCGCAATAAGCGTTTTCCGCAGAACGGGTATCTGAACGTGGTTTCGGGCAACTTATGGAGTTTTCTAAATTTGTCCCACCTAATTATGTGCATCTGGTGAGTTTGGTGGACTTTCCTCAATGGGAAGCTGCTTTTACGGTACGTTTTGCGCAATACGCATTTTTGCCCAGAACGGGTTTCAGAATTTGGTTTGGAGGCAACTTTTGGAGCTTTCTATATTTGTCCCACCTAGTCATGTGCGTCTGGTGAGTTTGGTTCACTTTCCTCATTGGGAAGCTGCTTTTACGGCCCAATTTGCGCAATATGTGTTTTTGCCCAGAACGGGTATCTGAACGTGGTTTTGGGTAACTTATGGAGCTGTCTATATTTGTCCCAACTTGTCATGTGCATCTGGTGAGTTTGGTTCACTTACCTCATTGGGAAGCTGCCGTTACGGCCCGTTTTGTGCAATATGAGTTTTTGCCGGAATGGGTATCTGAACGTCTTTTCGGGGCAACTTATGGAGCTCTCTATACTTGCCTAACCCTAACGCGGTTATGTTCCGGGTTAGGGTTAGGTTCCGGGTTAGGGTTAGGGTTAGGTTCCAGGTTAGGGTTAGGTTCCGGTTTAGGGTTAGGTTCCGGGTTAGGGTTAGGTTCCGGGTTAGGGTTAGGGTGAGGTTCCGGGTTAGGGTTAGGTTCCGGGTTAGGGTTAGGGTTAGGTTCCGGGTTAGGGTTAGAGTTATGTTCCGGGTTAGGGTTAGGTTCCGGGTTAGGGTTAGGTTCAGGGTTAGGGTTAGGGTTAGGTTCCGGGTTAGGGTTAGGTTCCGGGTTAGGTTCCGGGTTAGGTTCTGGGTTAGGTTCCGGGTTAGGTTCGGGGTTAGGTTCCGGGTTAGGTTCTGGGTTAGGTTACGGGTTAGGGTTAAGTTCCGGGTTAGGGTTAGGGTTAGGGTTAGGGTTAGGGTTAGGGTTAGGGTTAGGGTTGTGCTCGCTTCGGCAGCACATATACTAAAATTGGAACGATACAGAGAAGATTAGCATGGCCCCTGCGCATCTGGTGAGTTTGGTTCACTTATCTCATTGGGAAGCTGACTTTACGGCCCGTTTTGCGCAATACGAGGTTTTACCGGAATGGGTCTCTGAACGTCGTTTCGGGGCAACTAATGGAGCTTTATATATTTGCCCCACCTTTTTATGTGCATCTGGATAGTTTTGTTCACTTACCTCATTGGGAAGGTGCCGTTACGGCCCATTTTCGCAATACACGTTTTCTGCCGGAAAGGGTATCTGAACGTGGTTTGGGGGCAAATTTTGGAGCTTTCTATATTTGTCCTACCTTGTCATGTGCATCTGGTTAGTTCGGTTCACTTACCTCATTGGGAAGTTGCCATTACGGCCCAATTGCACAATACGCGTTTTTCCCCAGAATGGGTATCTGAACGTGGTTTCGTGGTAACTTTTGGAGCTTTCTATATTTGTCCCAACTTGTCATGTGCATCTGGATAGTTTGGTTCACTTACCTCATTGGGAAGCTGCCGTTACGGCCCGTTTTGCGCAATTCGAGTTTTTCCCGGAATGGGTATCTGAACGTCGTTTCGGGGTAACTTTTAGAGCTTTCTATATTTGCCCCACCTTGTCATGTTCATCTGGTGAGTTTGGTTCACTTTCCTCATTGGGAAGTTGCTGTTACGGCCCAATTTGCGCAATACGCGTTTTTGCCCAGAACGGGTATCTGAACGTGGTTTTGGGGCAACTTTTGGAGCTTTCTATATTTGTCCTACCTTGTCATGTGCATTTGGTGAGTTTGGTTCACTTACCTCATTGGGAAGTTGCCGTTACGGCCCAATTTGCTTAATACGCGTTTTTGCCCAGCACGGTATCTGAACGTGGTTTTGGGGTAACTTTTGGAGCTTTCTATATTTGCCCCACCTAGTTATGTGCATATGGTGAGTTTGGATCACTTACATCATTGGGAAGGTGCCGTTACGGCCCATTTTTGCAATACACATTTTCTGCCGGAAAGGGTATCTGAACGTGGTTTGGGGGCAACTTTTGGAGTTTTCTGTATTTGTCCCAACTTGTCATGTGCATCTGGTGAGTTTGGTTCACTTACCTCATTGGGAACCTGCCATTACGGCCCATTTTCGCGATACGCGTTTTCCGCCAGAACGGGTATCTGAACGTGGTTTCGGGGCAACTTATGGAGCTTTCTATATTTGTCCCACCTAGTTATGTGCATCTGGTGAGTTTGGTGGACTTTCCTAAATGGGAAGCTGCTTTTACGGTTCATTTTGCGCAGTACGCATTTTTGCCCAGAACGGGTTTCTGAACGTGGTTTTGGGGTAAATTTTGGAGCTGTCTATATTTGTCCCAACTTGTCATTTGCATCTGGTGAGCTTCGTTCACTTACCTCATTGGGAAGTTGCCGTTACGGGGCGTTTTGGGCAATACGAGTTTTTGCCGGAATGGGTAATTGAACGTGGTTTTGGGGCAACTTTTGGAGCTTTCTATATTTGTCCTACCTTGTCATGTGCATCTGGTGAGTTTGGTTCACTTACCTCATTGGGAAGGTGCCGTTACGGCCTATTTTCGCAATATGCGTTTTCTGCCGGAAAGGATATCTGAATGTGGTTTGGGGGCAACTTTTGGAGCTTTCTGTATTTGTCCCAACTTGTCATGTGTATCTGGTGAATTCGGTGGACTTTCCTCATTGGGAAGCTGCTTTTACGGTCCGTTTTGCGCAATACGCGTTTTTCCGCAGAACGGGTATCTGAACGTGGTTTTGGTGTAACTTTAGGAGCTGTCTATATTTGTCCCAACTTGTCTTGTGCATCTAGTGGGTTTGGTTCACTTACCTCATTGGGAAGGTGCCGTTACAGCCCATTTTCGCAATAAGCGTTTTCCGCAGAACGGGTATCTGAACGTGGTTTCGGGCAACTTATGGAGCTTTCTATATTTGTCCCACCTAGTCATGTGCGTCTGGTGAGTATGGTTCACTTTCCTCATTGGGAAGCTGCTTTTATGGCCCAATTTGCGCAATATGTGTTTTTGCCCAGAACGGGTATCTGAACGTGGTTTTGGGTAACTTATGGAGCTGTCTATATTTGTCCCAACTTGTCATGTGCATCTGGTGAGTTTGGTTCACTTACCTCATTGGGAAGCTGCCGTTACGGCCCGTTTTGCGCAATATGAGTTTTTGCCCGAATGGGTATCTGAACGTCTTTTCGGGGCAACTTATGGAGCTCTCTATACTTGCCTAACCCTAACGCGGTTATGTTCCGGGTTAGGGTTAGGTTCCGGGTTAGGGTTAGGGTTAGGTTCCAGGTTAGGGTTAGTTTCCGGTTTAGGGTTAGGTTCCGGGTTAGGGTTAGGTTCCGGGTTAGGGTTAGGGTGAGGTTCGGGGTTAGGGTTAGGTTCCGGGTTAGGGTTAGGGTTAGGTTCCGGGTTAGGGTTAGAGTGAGGTTCCGGGTTAGGGTTAGGTTCCGGGTTAGGGTTAGGGTTAGGTTCCAGGTTAGGGTTAGGTTCCGGGTTAGGGTTAGGTTCCGGGTTAGGGTTAGGGTTAGGTTCCGGGTTAGGGTTAGGTTCCGGGTTAGGTTCCGGGTTAGGTTCTGGGTTAGGTTCCGGGTTAGGTTCGGGGTTAGGTTCCGGGTTAGGTTCTGGGTTAGGTTACGGGTTAGGGTTAGGTTCCGGGTTAGGTTCCGGGTTAGGTTCGGTGTTAGGTTCGGGGTTAGGTTCGGGGTTTTGTTCCAGGTTAGGTTCCGGGTTAGGTTCCGGGTTAGGGTTAGGTTCCGGGTTAGGGTTAGGGTTAGGGTTAGGTTTCGGATTAAGTTCCGGGTTAGGTTCCGGGTTATGTTCCGGGTTAGGGTTAGGGTTAGGGTTAGGGTTAGGGTTAGGGTTAGGGTTAGGGTTAGGGTTAGGGTTAGGGTTAGGGTTAGGGTTAGGGTTAGGTTCCGGGTTAGGGTTAGGTTCCGGGTTAGGGTTCGGTTCCGGGTTCGGGTTAGGGTTAGGTTCCGGGTTAGGGTTAGGGTTAGGGTTAGGGTTAGGGTTAGGGTTAGGGTTAGGGTTAGGGTTAGGGTTAGGGTTAGCGTTGTGCTCGCTTCAGCAGCACATATACTAAAATTGGAACGATACAGAGAAGATTAGCATGGCCCCTGCGCATCTGGTGAGTTTGGTTCACTTACCTCATTGGGAAGCTGACTTTACGTCCCATTTTGCGCAATACGAGTTTTTGCCAAGAACGGGTATCTGAACATGATTTGGGGGCAACTTTTGGAGCTTTCTATATTTGTCCTACCTTGTCATGTGCATCTGGTTAGTTCGGTTCACTTACCTCATTGGGAAGTTGCCGTTACGGCCCATTTTGCGCAATACGCGTTTTTCCCCAGAACGGGTATCTGAACGTGGTTTCGTGGTAACTTTTGGAGCTTTCTATATTTGCCCCACCTAGTTATGTGCATATGGTGAGTTTGGTTCACTTCCCTTATTGGGAAGGTGCCGTTATGGCCCATTTGCGCAATACGCATTTTTGCCAGTGACAGGTAACTGAACGTAGTTTTCGGGCAACTTTTGGAGCTGTCTATATTTGTCCCAACTTGTCATGTGCATCTGGTGATTTTGGTTCACTTACCTCATTGGGAAGTTGCTGTTACGGCCCAATTTGCGCAATACGCGTTTTTGCCCAGAACGGGTATCTGAACGTGGTTTTGGGGAAACTTTTGGAGCTTTCTATATTTGTCCTACCTTGTCATGTGCATTTGGTGAGTTTGGTTCACTTACCTCATTGGGAAGTTGCCGTTACGGCCCAATTTGCTCTATACGCGTTTTTGCCCAGCACGGTATCTGAACCTGGTTTCGGGGTATCTTTTGGAGTTTTCTATATTTGCCCCACCTAGTTATGTGCATATGGTGAGTTTGGATCACTTAACTCATTGGGAAGGTGCCGTTACGTCCCATTTTTGCAATACACATTTTCTGCCGGAAAGGGTATCTGAACGTGGTTTGGGGGCAACTTTTGGAGCTTTCTGTATTTGTCCCAACTTGTCATGTGCATCTGGTGAGTTTGGTTCACTTACCTCATTGGGAAGCTGCCATTACGGCCCATTTTCGCGATACGCGTTTTCCGCAAGAACGGGTATCTGAACGTTGTTTCGGGGCAACTTATGGAGCTTTCTATATTTGTCCCACCTAGTTATGTGCATCTGGTGAGTTTGGTTCACTTACCTAAATGGGAAGCTGCTTTTACGGTACATTTTGGTCAATACGCATTTTTGCCCAGAACGGTTTTCTGAACGTGGTTTGGGGGCAACTTTTGGAGCTTTCTATATTTGTCCCTTCCGTAAGAACGTGTGTAAGAACGTTGTTTTGGTGCAACTTTTGGAGCTTTCTATATTTGTCCCACTTTGTCATGTGCATCTGATGAGTTTGGTTCACTTTCCTCATTGGGAAGCAGCTTTTACGGCCCGTTTTGCGCAATATGCGTTTTTGCCCAGAACGGGTATCTGAACGTGGTTTTGGGGTAAGTTTTGGAGCTGTCTGTATTTGTCCAAACTTGTCATGTGCATCTGGTGAGCTTGGTTCACTTACCTCATTGGGAAGTTGCCGTTACGGCCCGTTTTGCGCAATACGAGTTTTTGCCGGAATGGGTAATTGAACGTGGTTTTGGGGCAACTTTTGGAGCTTTCTATATTTGTCCTACCTTGTCATGTGTATCTGGTGAGTTTGGTTCACTTACCTAATTGGAAAGTTGCCGCTTCGGCCCGATTTGCGCAATACGCGTTTTGGCCCGGAACGGGTATCTGAACGTGGTTTGGGGGCAACTTTTGGAGCTTTCTATATTTGTCCCACCTTGTCATGTGCATCTGGTGAGTTTGGTTCACTTACCTCATTGGGATGTTGCCGTTACGGCCCAATTTGCGCAATACTCGTTTTTGCCCAGCACGGGTATCTGAACGTGGTTTCGGGGTAACTTTTGGAGCTTTCTATATTTGCCCCACCTAGTTATGTGCATCTGGTGAGTTTGGTTCACTTCCGTTATTGGGAAGGTGCCGTTACGGCCCATTTTCTCAATACACGTTTTCTGCCGGAAAGGGTATCTGAACGTGGTTTGTGGGGCAACTTTTGGAGCTTTCTGTATTTGTCCCAACTTGTTATGTGCATCTGGTGAGTTTGGTTCACTTACCTCATTGGGAAGCTGCCGTTACGGCCCATTTTTCGCAATACTTGTTTTTGACCGGAACGGGTATCTGAACGTGGTTTTGGGGTAATTTTTGGAGCTGTCTATATTTGTCCCACCTTGTTTTGTTCATCTAGTGAGTTTGGTTTACTTACCTCACTGGGAAGGTGCCATTACGTCCCATTTTCGCAATACGCGTTTTCCGCAAGAACGGGTATCTGAACGTGGTTTCGGAGCAACTTATGGAGCTTTCTATATTATTTCCACCTAGTTATATGCATCTGGTGAGTTTGGTGGTCTTTCCTCATTGGGAAGGTGCTTTTACGGTACGTTTTGCGCAATACACATTTTTGCCCATAATGGGTTTCTGAACGTGGTTTGGGGGCAACTTTTGGAGCTTTCTATATTTGTTCCTTCCGCAAGATCGGTTGTTAGAACGTTGTTTTGGTGCAACTTTTGGAGCTTTCTATGTTTGTCCCACCTTGTCATGTGCATCTGGTGAGTTTAGTTCACTTTCCTCATTGGGAAGCTGCTTTTACGGCCCGTTTTGCGCAATATGCGTTTTTGCACAGAACGGGTATCTGAACGTGGTTTTGGGGTAACTTTTGAAGCTTTCTATATATGTCCCACCTTGTCTTGTGCATCTAGTGAGTTTGGTTCACTTACCTCATTGATTAGCTGCCGTAACGGCCCGTTTTGCACAATACAAGTTTTTGCCGGAATGGGAAACTGAACGTGGTTTTGGGGCAACTTTTGGAGCTTTCTATATTTGTCGTACCTTGTCATGTGCATCTGGAGAGTTTGGTTCACTTACCTCATTGGGAAGGTGCCGTTACGGCCCATTTTCGCAATACACGTTTTCTGCCGGAAAGGGTATCTGAACGTGGTTTGGGGGCAACTTTTGGAGCTTTCTGTATTTGTCCCAACTTGTCATGTGCATTTGGTGAGTTTGGTTCACTTACCTCATTGGGAAGTTGCCGTTACGGCCCAATTTGCGCAATACGCGTTTTTGCCCAACACGGGTATCTGAACGTGGTTTCGGGGTAACTTTTGGAGCTTTCTATGTTTGCCCCACCTAGTTATGTGCATCTGGTGAGTTTGGTTCACTTCCCTTATTGGGAAGGTGCCGTTATGGCCCATTTTGCGCAATACAAGTTTTCTGCCGGAAAGGGTATCTGAACGTGGTTTGTGGGGCAACTTTTGGAGCTTTCTGTATTTGTCCCAACTTGTTATGTGCATCTGGTGAGTTTGGTTCACTTACCTCATTGGGAAGCTGCCGTTACGGCCCATTTTTCGCAATACTTGTTTTTGACCGGAACGGGTATCTGAACGTGGTTTTGGGGTAATTTTTGGAGCTGTCTATATTTGTCCCACCTTGTTTTGTTCATCTAGTGAGTTTGGTTTACTTACCTCACTGGGAAGGTGCCATTACGTCCCATTTTCGCAATACGCGTTTTCCGCAAGAACGGGTATCTGAACGTGGTTTCGGAGCAACTTATGGAGCTTTCTATATTATTTCCACCTAGTTATATGCATCTGGTGAGTTTGGTGGTCTTTCCTCATTGGGAAGGTGCTTTTACGGTACGTTTTGCGCAATACACATTTTTGCCCATAATGGGTTTCTGAACGTGGTTTGGGGGCAACTTTTGGAGCTTTCTATATTTGTTCCTTCCGCAAGATCGGTTGTTAGAACGTTGTTTTGGTGCAACTTTTGGAGCTTTCTATGTTTGTCCCACCTTGTCATGTGCATCTGGTGAGTTTAGTTCACTTTCCTCATTGGGAAGCTGCTTTTACGGCCCGTTTTGCGCAATATGCGTTTTTGCACAGAACGGGTATCTGAACGTGGTTTTGGGGTAACTTTTGAAGCTTTCTATATATGTCCCACCTTGTCTTGTGCATCTAGTGAGTTTGGTTCACTTACCTCATTGATTAGCTGCCGTTACGGCCCGTTTTGCACAATACAAGTTTTTACCGGAATGGGTAACTGAACGTGGTTTTGGGGCAACTTTTGGAGCTTTCTATATTTGTCGTACCTTGTCATGTGCATCTGGAGAGTTTGGTTCACTTACCTCATTGGGAAGGTGCCGTTACGGCCCATTTTCGCAATACACGTTTTCTGCCGGAAAGGGTATCTGAACGTGATTTGGGGGCAACTTTTGGAGCTTTCTGTATTTGTCCCAACTTGTCATGTGCATTTGGTGAGTTTGGTTCACTTACCTCATTGGGAAGTTGCCGTTACGGCCCAATTTGCGCAATACGCGTTTTTGCCCAATACGGGTATCTGAACGTGGTTTCGGGGTAACTTTTGGAGCTTTCTATGTTTGCCCCACCTAGTTATGTGCATCTGGTGAGTTTGGTTCACTTCCCTTATTGGGAAGGTGCCGTTATGGCCCATTTTGCGCAATACAAGTTTTCTGCCGGAAAGGGTATCTGAACGTGGTTTGGGGGCAACTTTTGGAGCTTTCTGTATTTGTCCCAACTTGTCATGTGTATCTGGTGAATTCGGTGGACTTTCCTCATTGGGAAGCTGCTTTTACGGTCCGTTTTGCGCAATACGCGTTTTTGCGCAGAACGGGTATCTGAACGTGGTTTTGGTGTAACTTTAGGAGCTGTCTATAGTTGTCCCAACTTGTCTTGTGCATCTAGTGGGTTTGGTTCACTTACCCCATTGGGAAGGTGCCGTTACGGCCCATTTTCGCAATAAGCGTTTTCCGCAGAACGGGTATCTGAACGTGGTTTCGGGCAACTTATGGAGTTTTCTAAATTTGTCCCACCTAATTATGTGCATCTGGTGAGTTTGGTGGACTTTCCTCAATGGGAAGCTGCTTTTACGGTACGTTTTGCGCAATACGCATTTTTGCCCAGAACGGGTTTCAGAATTTGGTTTGGAGGCAACTTTTGGAGCTTTCTATATTTGTCCCACCTAGTCATGTGCGTCTGGTGAGTTTGGTTCACTTTCCTCATTGGGAAGCTGCTTTTACGGCCCAATTTGCGCAATATGTGTTTTTGCCCAGAACGGGTATCTGAACGTGGTTTTGGGTAACTTATGGAGCTGTCTATATTTGTCCCAACTTGTCATGTGCATCTGGTGAGTTTGGTTCACTTACCTCATTGGGAAGCTGCCGTTACGGCCCGTTTTGTGCAATATGAGTTTTTGCCGGAATGGGTATCTGAACGTCTTTTCGGGGCAACTTATGGAGCTCTCTATACTTGCCTAACCCTAACGCGGTTATGTTCCGGGTTAGGGTTAGGTTCCGGGTTAGGGTTAGGGTTAGGTTCCAGGTTAGGGTTAGGTTCCGGTTTAGGGTTAGGTTCCGGGTTAGGGTTAGGTTCCGGGTTAGGGTTAGGGTGAGGTTCCGGGTTAGGGTTAGGTTCCGGGTTAGGGTTAGGGTTAGGTTCCAGGTTAGGGTTAGGTTCCGGTTTAGGGTTAGGTTCCGGGTTAGGGTTAGGTTCCGGGTTAGGGTTAGGGTGAGGTTCCGAGTTAGGGTTAGGTTCCGGGTTAGGGTTAGGGTTAGGTTCCGGGTTAGGGTTAGAGTTATGTTCCGGGTTAGGGTTAGGTTCCGGGTTAGGGTTAGGTTCAGGGTTAGGGTTAGGGTTAGGTTCCGGGTTAGGGTTAGGTTCCGGGTTAGGTTCCGGGTTAGGTTCTGGGTTAGGTTCCGGGTTAGGTTCGGGGTTAGGTTCCGGGTTAGGTTCTGGGTTAGGTTACGGGTTAGGGTTAAGTTCCGGGTTAGGTTCGGGGTTAGGTTCGGGGTTAGGTTCGAGGTTAGGTTCGGGGTTTTGTTCCAGGTTAGGTTCCGGGTTAGGTTCCGGGTTAGGGTTAGGTTCCGGGTTAGGGTTAGGGTTAGGGTTAGGTTTCGGATTAAGTTCCGGGTTAGGTTCCGGGTTATGTTCCGGGTTAGGGTTAGGGTTAGGGTTAGGGTTAGGGTTAGGGTCAGGGTTACGGTTAGGGTTAGGGTTAGGGTTAGGGTCAGGGTTAGGGTTAGGGTTAGGGTCAGGGTTAGGGTTAGGGTTAGGGTTAGGGTTAGGTTCCGGGTTAGGATTAGGGTTAGGGTTAGGGTTAGGGTTAGGGTTAGGGTTAGGGTTAGGGTTAGGGTTAGGGTTAGGGTTAGGGTTGTGCTCGCTTCGGCAGCACATATACTAAAATTGGAACGATACAGAGAAGATTAGCATGGCCCCTGCGCATCTGGTGAGTTTGGTTCACTTACCTCATTGGGAAGCTGACTTTACGTCCCATTTTGCGCAATACGAGTTTTTGCCAAGAACGGGTATCTGAACATGATTTGGGGGCAACTTTTGGAGCTTTCTATATTTGTCCTACCTTGTCATGTGCATCTGGTTAGTTCGGTTCACTTACCTCATTGGGAAGTTGCCGTTACGGCCCATTTTGCGCAATACGCGTTTTTCCCCAGAACGGGTATCTGAACGTGGTTTCGTGGTAACTTTTGGAGCTTTCTATATTTGCCCCACCTAGTTATGTGCATATGGTGAGTTTGGTTCACTTCCCTTATTGGGAAGGTGCCGTTATGGCCCATTTGCGCAATACGCATTTTTGCCAGTGACAGGTTACTGAACGTAGTTTTCGGGCAACTTTTGGAGCTGTCTATATTTGTCCCAACTTGTCATGTGCATCTGGTGATTTTGGTTCACTTACCTCATTGGGAAGCTGCCGTTACGGCCCATTTTGCGCAATACGAGTTTTAGCCGGAATGGTGTCTGAACGTCGTTTCTGGGCAACTTATGGAGCTTTCTATATTTGCCCCACCTTGTCATGTGCATCTGGTGAGTTTGGTTCACTTACCTCATTGGGAAGTTGCCGTTACGGCCAAATTTGCGCAATACGCATTTGTGCCCAGAATGGGTGTCTGAACGTGTTTTTGGGGCAACTTTTGGAGCTTTCTATATTTGTTCTACCTTGTCATGTGTATTTGGTGAGTTTGGTTAACTTTCCTCATTGGGAAGGTGCCGTTACGGCCCAATTTGCGCAATACGCGTTTTTGCCCGGAACGGGTATCTGAACGTGGTTTTGGGGCAACTTTTGGAGCTTTCTATATTTGTCCCACCTTGTCATGTGCATCTGGTGAGTTTGGTTCACTTACCTCATTGGGAAGGGGCCGTTACGGCCCATTTTGCGCAATACGAGTTTTTGCAGGATTGGGTGTCTGAACGTGGTTTCTGGGCAACTTATGGAGCTTTCTATATTTTCCCCAACTTGTCATGTGCATCTGGTTAGTTTTGTTCACTTACCTCATTGGAAAGGTGCCGTTACGGCCCAATTGCGCAATACGCATTTTTGCCCAGAACGGGTATCTGAACGTGGTTTTGGGGCAACTTTTGGAATTTTCTATATATGTCCCAACTTGTCATATGCGTCTAGTGAGTTTGGTTCACTTACCTCATTGGAAAGTTGCTGTTACGGCCTATTTTCGCAATACGCGTTTTCCGCAAGAACGGATATTAGAACGTGGTTTTGGGGTGACTTTTGGAGCTTTCTATATTTGTCCCAACTTGTCATGTGCATCTGGTTAGTTTTGTTCACTTACCTCATTGGGAAGCTGCCGTTACGGCCCAATTGCGCAATACGCATTTTAGCCCAGAACGGGTATCTGAACGTGGTTTTGGGGCAACTTTTGGAGCTTTCTATATTTGCTCTACCTTGTCATGTGCATATGGTGAGCTTGGTTCACCTCCCTTATTCGGAAGGTGCCGTTAAGGCCCGTTTGGCGCAATACGCGTTTTTGCCAGGAACGGGTAATTGAACGTAGTTTTCAGGCAACTTTTGGTGCTTTCTATATTTGTCCTACTTTGTCATGTGCATCTGGTGAGTTTGGTTCACTTACCTCATTGGGAAGGTGCCATTACGGCCCGTTTTGCGCAATACGCGTATTCCGCAAGAACGGTTATTAGAACGTGGTTTTGGGGTAACTTTTGGAGATTTCTATATATGTCCCACCTTGTCTTGTGCGTCTAGTGAGTTTGGTTCACTTACCTCATTGGGAAGGTGCCATTACGGCCCATTTTGCGCAATACACGTTTTTGACAGGAACGGGTACCTGAACGTGGTTTTGTGGTAACTTTTGGAGATTTCTATATATGTCCCACCTTGTCTTGTGCATCTAGTGAGTTTGGTTCACTTACCTCATTGGGAAGGTGCCATTACGGCCCCTTTTGCGCAATACGCGTATTCCGCAAGAACGGTTATTAGAACGTGGTTTTGGGGTAACTTTTGGAGATTTCTATATATGTCCCACCTTGTCTTGTGCGTCTAGTGAGTTTGGTTCACTTACCTCATTGGGAAGGTGCCGTTACGGCCCATTTTTGCGCAATACGTGTATTCCGCAAGAACGGGTATCTGAACGTGGTTTTGGGGGAACTTTTGTAGCTTTCTATATTTGTCCCAACTTGTCATGTGCATCTGTATAGTTTGGTTCACTTACCTCATTGGGAAGCTGCCATTACGGCCCGTTTTGCGCAATACGAGTTTTTCCCGGAATGGGTATCTGAACGTCGTTTCGGGGCAACTTTTGGAGCTTTCTATATTTGCCCCACCTTGTCATGTGCATCTGGTGAGTTTGGTTAACTTACCTCATTGGGAAGTTGCTGTTACGGCCCAATTTGCGCAATACGCGTTTTTGCCCAGAACGGGTATCTGAACGTGGTTTTGGGGAAACTTTTGGAGCTTTCTATATTTGCCCCACCTTGTCATGTGCATCTGGTGAGTTTGGTTCACGTACCTCATTGGGTAGGTGCCGTCACGGCCCACTTTCGCAATACGCGTTTTCTGCAAGAACGGGTATTAGAACGTGGTTTGGGGGGAACTTTTGGAGCTTTCTATACTTGTCCACACTTGTCATGTGCATCTGTTGAGTTTGGTTCACTTACCTCATTGGGAAGGTGCCGTTACGGCCCATTTTCGCAATTCGCATTTTCTGCAAGAACGGGTATCTGAACGTGGTTTGGGGGCAACTTTTGGAACTTTCTATATTTGTCCCAACTTGTCATGTGCATCTGGTGAGTTTGGTTCACTTACCTCATTGGGAAGGTGCCGTCACGGCCCATTTTCGCAATAAGCGTTTTCTTTCGGAAAGGGTATCTGAACGTGGTTTGGGGGCAACTTTTGGAGCTTTCTATATTTGTCCTACCTTGTCATGTGCATCTGGTGAGTTTGGTTCACTTACCTCATTGGGAAGTTGCCGTTACGGCCCATTTGCGCAATACACGTTTTTGCCAGGAACGGGTAACTGAACGTAGTTTTCGGGCAACTTTGGGAGCTGTCTATATTTGTCCCAACTTGTCATGTGCATCTGGTGAGTTTGGTTCACTTCCCTTATTGGGAAGGTGCCGTTACGGCCCATTTTGCGCAATACTCGTTTTTGTCGGTATGGGTAACTGAATGTGGTTTGGGGGCAACTTTTGAAGCTTTCTATATTTATCATACCTTGTCACGTGCATCTGGAGAGTTTGGTTCACTTACCTCATTGGGAAGGTGCGGTTATTGCCCATTTTCGCAATTCACGTTTTCTGCCGGAAAGGTTATCTGAACGTGGTTTGGGGGCAACTTTTGGAGCTTTCTATATATGTCCCACGTTGTCTTCTGTATCTAGTGAGTTTCGTTCACTTACCTCATTGGGAAGCTGCCATTACGGCCCTTTTTGCGCAATACACGTTTTCGGCCGGAAAGGGTATCTGAACATGGTTTTGGGGTAACTTTTGGAGCTTTCTATATTTGTCCCAACTTGTTATGTGCATCTGGATAGTTTGGTTCACTTATCTCATTGAGAAGCTGCCATTACGGCCCTTTTTGCGCAATACACGTTTTCGGCCGGAAAGGGTATCTGAACGGGGTTTTGGGGTAACTTTTGGAGCTTTCTATATATGTCCCACCTTGTCTTCTGTATCTAGTGAGTTTCGTTCACTTACCTCATTGGGAAGGTGGCGTTACGGCCCATTTTCCCAATACGCGTTTTCCGCAAAAACGGGTATTAGAACGTGGTTTTGGAGCAACTTTTGGAGCTTTCTATATTTGTCCCAACTTGTCATGTGCATCTGGATAGTTTGGTTCACTTACCTCATTGGGAAGGTGCCGTTACGGCCCATTTTCGCAATACGCGTTTTCTGTCGGAAAGGGTATATGAACGTGGTTTGGGGGCAACTTTTGGAACTTTCTATATTTGCCCCACCTTGTCATGTGTATCTGGTGAGTTTGGTTCACTTACCTCATTGGGAAGGTGCCGTCACGGCCCATTTTCGCAATACGCGTTTTCTGTTGGAAAGGATATCTGAACGTGGTTTGCGGGGGAACTTTTAGAGCTTTCTATATTTGCCCCACCTTGTCATGTGCATCTGGTGAGTTTGGTTCACTTACCTCATTGGGAAGGTGCCGTCACGGCCCACTTTCGCAATACGCGTTTTCTGCAAGAACGGGTATTAGAACGTGGTTTGGGGGGAACTTTTGGAGCTTTCTATACTTGTCCACACTTGTCATGTGCATCTGTTGAGTTTGGTTCACTTACCTCATTGGGAAGGTGCCGTTACGGCCCATTTTCGCAATTCGCATTTTCTGCAAGAACGGGTATCTGAACGTGGTTTGGGGGCAACTTTTGGAACTTTCTATATTTGTCCCAACTTGTCATGTGCATCTGGTGAGTTTGGTTCACTTACCTCATTGGGAAGGTGCCGTCACGGCCCATTTTCGCAATAAGCGTTTTCTTTCGGAAAGGGTATCTGAACGTGGTTTGGGGGCAACTTTTGGAGCTTTCTATATTTGTCCTACCTTGTCATGTGCATCTGGTGAGTTTGGTTCACTTACCTCATTGGGAAGTTGCCGTTACGGCCCATTTGCGCAATACACGTTTTTGCTAGGAACGGGTAACTGAACGTAGTTTTCGGGCAACTTTGGGAGCTGTCTATATTTGTCCCAACTTGTCATGTGCATCTGGTGAGTTTGGTTCACTTCCCTTATTGGGAAGGTGCCGTTACGGCCCATTTTGCGCAATACTCGTTTTTGTCGGTATGGGTAACTGAATGTGGTTTGGGGGCAACTTTTGAAGCTTTCTATATTTATCATACCTTGTCACGTGTATCTGGAGAGTTTGGTTCACTTACCTCATTGGGAAGGTGCGGTTATTGCCCATTTTCGCAATTCACGTTTTCTGCCGGAAAGGTTATCTGAACGTGGTTTGGGGGCAACTTTTGGAGCTTTCTATATATGTCCCACGTTGTCTTCTGTATCTAGTGAGTTTCGTTCACTTACCTCATTGGGAAGCTGCCATTACGGCCCATTTTGCGCAATACACGTTTTCGGCCGGAAAGGGTATCTGAACATGGTTTTGGGGTAACTTTTGGGGCTTTCTATATTTGTCCCAACTTGTTATGTGCATCTGGATAGTTTGGTTCACTTATCTCATTGAGAAGCTGCCATTACGGCCCTTTTTGCGCAATACACGTTTTCGGCCGGAAAGGGTATCTGAACGGGGTTTTGGGGTAACTTTTGGAGCTTTCTATATATGTCCCACCTTGTCTTCTGTATCTAGTGAGTTTCGTTCACTTACCTCATTGGGAAGGTGCCGTTACGGCCCATTTTCCCAATACGCGTTTTCCGCAAAAACGGGTATTAGAACGTGGTTTTGGAGCAACTTTTGGAGCTTTCTATATTTGTCCCAACTTGTCATGTGCATCTGGATAGTTTGGTTCACTTACCTCATTGGGAAGGTGCCGTTACGGCCCATTTTCGCAATACGCGTTTTCTGTCGGAAAGGGTATATGAACGTGGTTTGGGGGCAACTTTTGGAACTTTCTATATTTGCCCCACCTTGTCATGTGTATCTGGTGAGTTTGGTTCACTTACCTCATTGGGAAGGTGCCGTCACGGCCCATTTTCGCAATACGCGTTTTCTGTTGGAAAGGATATCTGAACGTGGTTTGCGGGGGAACTTTTAGAGCTTTCTATATTTGCCCCACCTTGTCATGTGCATCTGGTGAGTTTGGTTCACTTACCTCATTGGGAAGGTGCCGTTACGGCTCATTTTCGCAATACGCGTTTCCTGCAAGAACAGGTATTAGAACGTGGTTTTGGGGGAACTTTTGGAGCTCTCTATATTTGTCCCACCGTGTCATGTGCATCTGGTGAGTTTGGTTCACTTACCTCATTGGGAAGGTGCGGTTACGGCCCATTTTCGCAATACGCGTTTTCTGCCGGAAAGGGTATCTGAACGTGGTTTGGTGCCAAGTTTTGGAGCTTTCTATATTTGCCCCACCTTGTCATGTGCATCTGTTGAGTTTTGTTCACTTACCTCATTGGGAAGGTGCCGTTACGGCCCATTTTCGCAATACGCGTTTTCTGCCGGAAAGGGTATCTGAACGTGCTTTGGGGGCAAGTTTTGGAGCTTTCTATATTTGTACCAGCTTGTCTTGTGCATCTAGTGAGTTAGGTTCACTTACCTCATTGGGAAGGTGCCGTTACGGCCCATTTTCGCAATACGCGTTTTCTGCAAGAACAGTTATTAGAACGTGGTTTTGGGGGAACTTTTGGAGCTTTCTATATTTGCCCCACCTTGTCATGTGCATCTGGTGAGTTTGGTTCACTTACCTCATTGGGAAGGTGCCGTCACGGCCCATTTTCACAATGCACGTTTTCTGTCGGAAAGGGTATCTGAACGTGGTTTGGGGGCAACTTTTGGAGCTTTCTATATTTATCCCAGCTTGTCTTGTGCATCTACTGAGTTAGGTTCACTTACCTCATTTGGAAGGTGCCGTTACGGCCCATTTTCGCAATACGCGTTTTCTGCAAGAACTGGTATTAGAACATGGTTTTGGGGGAACTTTTGGAGCTTTCTATATTTGTCCCACCTTTTCATGTGCATCTGGTGAGTTTGGTTCACTTACCTCATTGGGAAGGTGCCGTTACGGCCCATTTTGGCAGTACACGTTTTCTGCATGAACGGGTATTAGAACGTGGTTTTGGGGGAACTTTTGGAGCTTTCTATATTTGTCCCAACTTGGTTTGGGGGCAAGTTTTGGAGCTTTCTATATTTGCCCCACCTTGTCATGTGCATCTGGTGAGTTTGGTTCACTTCCCTCATTGGGAAGGTGCCGTTACGGCCCATTTGCGCAATACGCGTTTTTGCCAGGAACGGGTAACTGAACGTAGTTTTCGGGCAACATTTGGAGCTGTCTATATTTGTCCCAACTTGGTTTGGGGGCAAGTTTTGGAGCTTTCTATATTTATCCCAGTTTGTCTTGTGCATCTACTGAGTTAGGTTCATTTACCTCATAGGGAAGGTGCCGTCACGGCCCATTTTCGCAATAAGCGTTTTCTGTCGGAAAGGGTATGTGAACGTGGTTTGGGGGCAACTTTTGGAGCTTTCTATATTTGTCCTACCTTGTCATGTGCATCTGGTGAGTTTGGTTCACTTACCTCATTGGGAAGCTGCCGTTACGGCCCGTTTTGCGCAATACGAGTTTTTGCCGGAATGGGTATCTGAACGTCGTTTCGGGGCAACTTATGGAGCTTTCTATATTTGCCCCACCTTATCATGTGCATCTGGTGAGTTTGGTTCACTTACCTCATTGGGAAGGTGCCGTTACGGCCCAATTTGCGCAATACGCGTTTTTTCCCAGAACAGGTATCTGAACGTTGTTTTGGGGGAACTTTTATAGCTATCTATATTTGTCCCAACTTGTTATGTGCATCCGGATAGTTTGGTTCACTTACCTCATTGGGAAGCTGCCGTTACGGCCCAATTTGCGCAATACGCGTTTTTGCCCAGAACAGGTATCTGAATGTGCTTTTGGGGCAACTTTTGGAGCTTTCTATATTTGTCCTACCTTGTCATGTGTATTTGGTGAGTTTGGTTCACTTAACTCATTGGGAAGGTGCCGTTACGGCCCAATTTGCGCAATACGCGTTTTTTCCCAGAACGGGTATCTGAACGTTGTTTCGGGGTAACTTTTAGAGCTTTCTGTATTTGCCCCACCTAGTTCTGTGAATATGGTGATTTTGGTTTACTTCCCTTATTGGGAAGGTGCCGTTACGGCCCATTTTGCGCAATACTCGTTTTTGTCGGTATGGGTAACTGAATGTGGTTTGGGGGCAACTTTTGAAGCTTTCTATATTTATCATACCTTGTCACGTGCATCTGGAGAGTTTGGTTCACTTACCTCATTGGGAAGGTGCTGTTACGGCCCATTTTCGCAATACTTGTTTCTGCAAGAACGGGTATTAGAACGTGGTTTTGGGGGAACTTTTGGAGCTTTCTATATTCGCCCCACCTTGTCATGTGCATCTGGTGAATTTGGTTCACTTACCTCATTGGGAAGGTGCCTTTACGGCCCATTTTCGCAGTACGCGTTTTCTGCATGAACGGGTATTAGAACGTGGTTTTGGGGGAACTTTTGGAGCTTTCTATATTTGTCCCACCTTGTCATGTGCATCTGGTGAGTTTGGTTCACGTATCTCATTGGGTAGGTGCCGTCACGGCACACTTTCGCAATACGCGTTTTCTGCAAGAACGGGTATTAGAACGTGGTTTGGGGGCAACTTTTGGAGCTTTCTATATTTGCCCCATCTTCTCATGTGCATCTGGTGAGTTTGGTTCACTTACCTCATTGGGAACGTGCCGTTACGGCCCATTTTCGCAATACGCGTTTTCTGTCAGAAAGGGTATCTGAACGAGGTTTGGGGGCAACTTTTGGAGCTTTCTATATTTGTCCACACTTGTCATGTGCATCTGGTGAGTTTGGTTCACTTACCTCATTGGGAAGGTGCCGTCACGGCCCATTTTCGCAATACGCGTTTTCTGTCAGAAAGGTTTTCTGAACTTGGTTTGGTGGCAACTCTTGGAGCTTTCTATACTTGTCCCGACTTGTCATGTGTATCTGGTGAGTTTGGTTCACTTACCTCATTGGGCTGGTGCCGTGACGGCCCATTTTCACAATTCGCGTTTTCTGCAAGAACGGGTATCTGAACGTGGTTTGGGGGCAACTTTTGGAACTTTCTATATTTGTCCTACCTTGTCATGTGCATCTGGTGAGTTTGGTTCACTTACCTCATTGGGAAGGTGCCGTTAAAGCCCAATTTGCTCAATACGCATTTTTGTCCAAAATGGGTATCTGAACGTGATTTTGGGGTAACTTTTGGAGCTTTCTATATTTGCCCCACCTTGTCATGTGCATCTGGTGAGTTTGGTTCACTTCCCTCATTGGGAAGGTGCCGTTACGGCCCATTTGCGCAATACGCGTTTTTGCCATGAACGGGTAACTGAACGTAGTTTTCGGGCAACATTTGGAGCTGTCTATATTTGTCCCAACTTGGTTTGGGGGCAAGTTTTGGAGCTTTCTATATTTATCCCAGCTTGTCTTGTGCATCTACTGAGTTAGGTTCACTTACCTCATTGGGAAGGTGCCGTCACGGCCCATTTTCGCAATAAGCGTTTTCTGTCGGAAAGGGTTTGTGAACGTGGTTTGGGGGCAACTTTTGGAGCTTTCTATATTTGTCCTACCTTGTCATGTGCATCTGGTGAGTTTGGTTCACTTACCTCATTGGGAAGCTGCCGTTACGGCCCGTTTTGCGCAATACGAGTTTTTGCCGGAATGGGTATCTGAACGTCGTTTCGGGGCAACTTATGGAGCTTTCTATATTTGCCCCACCTTATCATGTGCATCTGGTGAGTTTGGTTCACTTACCTCATTGGGAAGGTGCCGTTACGGCCCAATTTGCGCAATACGCGTTTTTTCCCAGAACAGGTATCTGAACGTTGTTTTGGGGGAACTTTTATAGCTATCTATATTTGTCCCAACTTGTTATGTGCATCCGGATAGTTTGGTTCACTTACCTCATTGGGAAGCTGCCGTTACGGCCCAATTTGCGCAATACGCGTTTTTGCCCAAAACAGGTATCTGAATGTGCTTTTGGGGCAACTTTTGGAGCTTTCTATATTTGTCCTACCTTGTCATGTGTATTTGGTGAGTTTGGTTCACTTAACTCATTGGGAAGGTGCCGTTACGGCCCAATTTGCGCAATACGCGTTTTTTCCCAGAACGGGTATCTGAACGTTGTTTCGGGGTAACTTTTAGAGCTTTCTGTATTTGCCCCACCTAGTTCTGTGAATATGGTGATTTTGGTTCACTTCCCTTATTGGGAAGGTGCCGTTACGGCCCATTTTGCGCAATACTCGTTTTTGTCGGTATGGGTAACTGAATGTGGTTTGGGGGCAACTTTTGAAGCTTTCTATATTTATCATACCTTGTCACGTGCATCTGGAGAGTTTGGTTCACTTACCTCATTGGGAAGGTGCGGTTATTGCCCATTTTCGCAATTCACGTTTTCTGCCGGAAAGGTTATCTGAACGTGGTTTGGGGGCAACTTTTGGAGCTTTCTATATTTGCCCCACCTTGTCATGTGCATCTGGTGTGTTTGGTTCACTTACGTCATTGGGAAGCTGCCGTTACGGCCCAATATGAGCAATACGCGTTTTTGCCAGGAACGGGTATCTGAACATGGTTTTGGGGTAACTTTTCGAGCTTTCTATATTTGTCCCAACTTGTTATGTGCATCTGGATAGTTTGGTTCACTTACCTCATTGGGAAGCTGCCGTTACGGCCCTTTTTGCGCAATACACGTTTTCTGCCGGAAAGGGTATCTGAACGGGGTTTTGGGGTAACTTTTGGAGCTTTCTATATATGTCCCACCTTGTCTTCTGCATCTAGTGAGTTTGGTTCACTTACCTCATTGGGAAGGTGCCGTTACGGCCCATTTTCGCAATACGCGTTTTCCGCAAAAAAGGGTATTAGAACGTGGTTTTGGGGCAACTTCTGGAGCTTTCTATATTTGTCCCAACTTGTCATGTGCATCTGGATAGTTTGGTTCACTTACCTCATTGGGAAGGTGCCGTTACGGCCCATTTTACTCAATACGCGTTTTTGCCAGGAACGGGTAACTGAACGTTGTTTTGCGGCAACAATAGGAGCTGTGTATAATTGTCCCAACTTATCATATGCATCTGGTGAGTTTGGTTCCAGGTTAGGATCCGTGTTAGGTTCCGGGTTAGGCTCCGGGTTAGTGTTAATTTCCGGGTTCGGTTCCGGGTTAGGGTTTGGTTCGGGGTTAGGGTTAGGTTCTGGGTTAGGGTTAGGTTCCGGGTTAGGGTTAGGTTCCGGGTTGGGGTTAAGGTTAGGTTCCGGGTTAGGGTTAGGGTTAGGGTTAGGCTCCGGGTTAGGGTTAGGTTCCGGGTTAGGGTTAGGGTTAGGTTCCGGGTTAGGGTTAGGGTTTGGTTCCGGGTTAGGGTTAGGTTCCGGGTTAGGGTTAGGTTCCGGGTTAGGTTCAGGGTTAGGTTCTGGGTTAGGCACCGGGTTAGGTTCCGGGTTAGGGTTAGGGTTAGTTTCCGGGTTAGGGTTAGGTTCCGGTTTAGGGTTAGGTTCCGGGTTATTGTTAGGGTTAGGTTCCGGGTTAGGCTTACTGTTAGGTTCTGGGTTAGGGTTAGGTTCCGGGTTAGGGTTAGGGTTAGTTTCCGGGTTAGGGTTACTGTTAGGTTCCGGGTTAGGGTTAGGTTCCGGGTTCGGGTTAGGGTTAGGTTCCGGGTAAGGGTTAGGTTCCTGGTTAGGGTTAGGTTCCGGGTTAGGGTTAGGGTTAGGTTCCGGGTTAGGGTTACTGTTAGGTTCCGCGTTAGGGTTAGGTTCCGGGTTAGGGTTAGGTCACGGGTTAGGGTTAGGTTTAGGTTCCGGGTTAGGGTTAGGTTCCGGGTTATGGTTAGGGTTAGGGTTCGGGTTCGGGTTAGGGTTAGTGTTAAGGTTCGGGTTCTGGTTCGGATTAGGGTTAGGGTTAGGGTTAGGTTCCAGGTTAGGGTTAGGGTTAGGGTTAACTTCCGGGTTATTATTATTATTATTATTTATTTATATAGCACCATCGATGTACATGGTGCTGTACAGATAACACAGTAAATAGCAAGACCCTGCCGCATAGGCTTACAATCTAATAAAGTTGTAGTAAACAATAAGGAGGGAAAGAGAATGCAAACAGGCACAGGGAAGTGTAGACAGGCACCGGGAAGGGTGAAGCTAACAGTATAGAGTCAGAACAAACTCAAAGTTTAAAAGCTATAGGGAAAAGAAAAGTTTTTAGCTGTGTTTTAAAAGCTGTGATTGAGTTGGTAGTTCTCAGGTGTTCTGGAAGAGCATTCCAGGCATGAGGGGCAGCAGAGGAAAATGGGCGAAGCCGAGCAAGGGAAGTAGAGACCCTTGGGCAGGCAAGAAGCATGGCATCAGAGGAGCGAAGAGCACGAGCGGGGCAATAGTGTGAGATGAGAGAGGAGAGATAGGCAGGAGCTAGACCGTGAAAAGCTTTGAAGGTCAACAGGAGAAGTTTATATTGGATTCTGGAATGAATTGGGAGCCATTGAAGAGATTTCAGAAGCGGAGTGACATGGTCAGAGCGGCGGGCCAGGAAGATGATCTTAGCGGCAGAGTGGTGGACAGAGACCAGCGGACTGATGTGAGATGAGGGGAGGCCAGAGAGGAGGAGGTTGCAGTAGTCCAGGTTAGGTTCCGGATTAGGTTCCGGGTTATGTTCCGGGTTAGGGTTAAGTTCCAGGTTAGGTTCCGGGTTAGGTTCCGGGTTAGCGTTAGGTTCCGGGTTAGGGTTAGGTTCCGGGTTAGGGTTAGGTTCCGGGTTAGGGTTAGGGTTAGGTTCCGGGTTAGGGTTAGGTTACGGGTTAGGGTTACGTTCTGGGTTGGTTTCCGGATTAGTTTCCAAGTTAGGTTCCGGGTTAGGTTCCGGGTTAGGGTTAGGTTCCGGGTTAGGGTTAGGTTCCGGGTTAGGGTTAGGTTCCAGGTTAGGATTAGGTTCCGGGTTAGGGTTAGGGTTAGGGTTAGCTTCCGGGTTACGTACCAGGTTAGGTTCCGGGTTAGGTTCCGGGTTAGGTTCCAGGTTAGGGTTAGGTTCCGAGTTTGGGTTAGGGTTAGAGTTAGATTCCGGGTTAGGTTCCGGGTTAAGTTGGGTTAGGGTTAGTTTCCGGGTTAGGGTTAGGGTTAGGGTTAGGTTTAGGGTTAGGGTTAGGGTTAGGGTTCAGGTTCGGGTTAGGGTTAGGGTTAGGGTTTTTGTTATGGTTAGGGTTGTGCTCGCTTCGGCAGCACGTATACTAAAATTGGAACGATACAGAGAAGATTAGCATGGCCCCTGCACATCTGGTGAGTTTTGTTCACTTCCCTTATTGGGAAGGTGCCGTTACGGCTCATTTTGCGCAATACGCGTTTTTGCCAGGAACGGGTATCTGAACATTGTTTTGGGAAAACTTTTATAGCTATCTATATTTGTCCCAACTTATTATGTGCATCTGGATAGTTTGGTTCACTTACCTCATTGGGAAGCTGCCGTTACGGCCCGTTTTACGCAATATGAGTTTTTGCCAGAATGGGTGTCTCATCGTCGTTTCTGGGCAACTTATGGAGCTTTCTATATTTGCCCCACCTTTTCATGTGCATCTGTTGAGTTTGGTTCACTTACCTCATTGGGAAGTTGCAGTTACTGCCCAATTTGCGCAATACACGTTTTTGACCGGAACGGGTATCGGACCGTGGTTTTGGGGTAACTTTTGGAGCTTTCTATATATCTCCCACCTTTTCTTGTACATCTAGTGTGTTTGTTTCACTTACGTCATTGGTAAGGTGCCGTTACGGCCCATTTTCGCAATACGCGTTTTCCTCAATAACGGGTATTAGAACATGGTTTTGGGGCAACTTTTGGATCTTTCTATATTTGTCCCAACTTTTGATGTACATCTGGATAGTTTGGTTCACTTACCTCATTGGGAAGCTGCCGTTACGGCCCAATTTGCGCAATACGCGTTTTTGTCGGTATGGGTAACTGAACGTGGTTTGGGGGCAACTTTTGAAGCTTTCTATATTTGTCATACGTTGTCATGTGTTTCTGGAGAGTTTGGTTCACCTACCTCATTGGGAAGGTGCAGTTATTGCCCATTTTTGCAATACATGTTTTCTGCCGGAAAGGTTATCTGAACGTGGTTTGGGGGCAACTTTTGGAGCTTTCTGTATTTGTCCCAACTTGTCATGTGCATCTGGTGAGTTTGGTTCACTTACCTTATTGGGAAGCTGCCGTTACGGCCCGTTTTGCGCAAAACGAATTTTTGCCGGAATGGGTATCTGAACGTCGTTTCGTGGCAACTTATGGAGCTTTCTATATTTGCCCCACCTTGTCATGTGCATCTGGTGTGTTTGGTTCACTTACGTCATTGGGAAGCTGCCGTTACGGCCCAATATGAGCAACCCTAGGGTTAGGGTTAGGGTTAGTTTCCTGGTTAGGGTTATGTTCTGGGTTAGGGTTAGGGTTTGGTTCCGGGTTAGGATTAGGTTCCGGGTTAGGGTTAGGTTCCGGGTTAGGTTCCGGGTTAGGTACTGGGTTAGGATTGGGGTTAGGCTTAGGGTTAGGGTTAAGGTTCGGGTTCGGGTTCGGATTAGGGTTAGGGTTAGGTTTAGGTTCCGGGTTAGGTTCCGGGTTAGGGTTAGGTTCCGGGTTAGGGTTAGGGTTAGGTTCCGGGTTAGGGTTAGGTTCCGGGTTAGGGTTAGGTTCCGGGTTATTGTTAGGGTTAGGTTCCGGGTTAGGGTTAGGTTCCGGGTTAGGGTTACGGTTAGTTTCCGGGTAAGGGTTAGGGTTAGTTTCCGGGTTAGGGTTAGGTTCCGGGTTAGGGTTAGGTTCCGGGTTAGGGTTGGGTTAGGTTCCGGGTTAGGGTTAGGTTCCGGGTTAGGGTTAGGTTCCGGTTTAGGGTTAGGGTTAGGTTCCGGGTTAGGTTTACTGTTAGGTTCCGCGTTAGGGTTAGGTTCCGGGTTAGGGTTAGGTCACAGGTTAGGGTTAGGGTTAGGTTCCGGGTTAGGGTTAGGGTTAGGGTTGTGCTTGCTTCGGCAGCACATATACTAAAATTGGAACGATACAGAGAAGATTAGCATGGCCCCTGCGCATCTGGTGAGTTTTGTTCACTTCCCTTATTGGGAAGGTGCCGTTACGGCTCATTTTGCGCAATATGCGTTTTTGCCAGGAACGGGTAACTGAACGTAGTTTTGATTCAACTTTTGGAGCTTTCTATATTTGTCCTACCTTGTCATGTGCATCTGGTTCACTTACCTCATTGGGAAGGTGCCGTTACGGCCCATTTTCGCAATACACGTTTTCTGCCGGAAAGGGTATCTGACCGTGGTTTGGGGGCAACTTTTGGAGCTTTCTATATTTGTCCCAACTTGTCATGTGCATCTGGATAGTTTGGTTCACTTACCTCATTGGGAAGCTGCCGTTACGGCCCATTTTGCACAATACGCGTTTTTTCCGTGAACGGGGAACTGAACGTGGTTTTGGGGCAACTTTAGGAGCTGTGTATATTTGTCCCAACTTATCATGTGCATCTAGTGAGTTTGGTTCCGGGTTAGGTTCCGGGTTAGGTTCCGGGTTAGGTTCCGGGTTAGGGTTAGGTTCCGGGTTCAGAACCGGGTTAGGGTTAGGTTCGGGGTTAGGTTCTGGGTTAGGTTCTGGGTTAGGTTCCGGGTTAGGTTCCTGGTTAGGTTCCGGGTTAGGTTCCGGGTTAGGGTTATGTTCCGGGTTAGGGTTAGGTTCCGGGTTAGGGTTAGGTTCCAGGTTAGGGTTAGGTTCCGGATTATGGTTAGGGTTAGGGTTAGGTTCAGGGTTATGTTCCGGGTTAGGTTCCGGGTTAGGGTTAGGTTCCGTGTTAGGGTTAGGGTTAGTGTTAGGTTCCGGGTTAGGTTCCGGGTTAAGTTCGGATTATGGTTAGGTTCTGGGTTTGGGTTAGGTTCCAGTTTAGGGTTAGGTTCCGGGTTAGGTTCCGGGTTAGGTTCCGGGTTAGGGTTAGGTTCCGAGTTAGTGTTAGGGTTAGGGTTAGGTTCCGGGTTAGGTTCGTGTCATGGTTAGGTTCCGGGTTACGGTTAGGGTTAGGGTTACAGTTAGGGTTAGGGTTAGGGTTAGGGTTAAGGTTAGGGTTAGGGTTAGGGTGCGGGTTAGGGTTAGGTTCCGGGATAGGGTTAGGGATAGGGTTAGGTTCTGGTTTAGGTTCCGGTTTAGGTTCCGGGTTAGTTTCCGGGTTAGGGTTAGGTTCCGGGTTAGGGTTAGGTTCCGGGTTAGGGTGAGGTTCCGGGTAAGGGTTAGGGTTAGTTTCCTGGTTAGGGTTAGGTTCCGGGTTAGGGTTAGTTTCCGGGTTAGGATTAGGGTTAGGTTCCGGGTTAGGTTTAGGTTCCGTGTTAGGGTTAGTTTCCTAGTTAGGGTTAGGTTCCGGGTTAGGGTTAGGTTCCCGGTTAGGGATGGGTTCTGGGTTAGGGTTAGGGTTAGGTTCCGCGTTAGGGTTAGATTCAAGGTTACGGTTAGGTTCCGGGTTAGGGTTAGGGTTAGGTTCCGGGTTAGGGTTACTGTTAGGTTCCGGGTTAGGGATAGTTTCCAGGTTAGGGTTAGGTTCCGGATTAGGGTTAGGTTCCGGGTTAGGTTCCGGGTTAGGTTCCGGGTTAGGTTCCGGGTTAGGGTTAGGTTCCGAGTTAGTGTTAGGGTTAGGGTTAGGTTCCGGGTTAGGTTCGTGTTATGGTTAGGTTCCGGGTTAGGGTTAGGGTTAGGGTTAGAGCTAGGGTTAGGGTTAGGGTTAGGGTTAAGGTTAGGGTTAGGGTTAGGGTTTGGGTTAGGGTTAGGGTTAGGGTGCGGGTTAGGGTTAGGTTCCGGGATAGGGTTAGGGTTAGGGATAGGTTCCGGGTTAGGTTCCGGTTTAGGTTCCGGTTTTAGTTCCGGGTTAGGTTCCGGGTTAGGGTTAGGTTCCGGGTTAGGGTTAGGTTCCGGGTTAGGGTTAGGGTTAGGTTCCAGGTTAGGTTCCGTGTTAGGTTCTGGGTTAGGGTTAGGTTCCAGGTTAGCCTTAGGGTTAGGTTCCGGGTTAGGGTTAGGTTCTGGGTTAGGGTTAGGTTCCCGTTAGGGTTAGGGTTAGGTTCCGGGTTAGGGTTAGGTTCCGGGTTAGGGTTAGGTTCCGTGTTATGTTTAGGTTCCGGGTTAGGTTCCGGGTTAGGGTTAGGTTCCGGGTTAGGTTCCGGGTAGGTTCCGGGTTAGGGTTATGTTCCGGGTTAGGTTCTGGGTTAGGTTCTGGGTTAGGTTCCGGGTTAGGTTCCTGGTTAGGTTCCGGGTTAGGTTCCGGGTTAGGGTTATGTTCCGGGTTAGGGTTAGGTTCCGGGTTAGGGTTAGGGGCCAGGTTAGGGTTAGGTTCCGGGTTAGGGTTAGGGTTAGGGTTAGGTTCAGGGTTATGTTCCGGGTTAGGTTCCGGGTTAGGGTTAGGTTCCGTGTTAGGGTTAGGGTTAGTTTTAGGTTCCGGGTTAGGTTCCGGGTTAAGTTCGGATTATGGTTAGGTTCTGGGTTTGGGTTAGGGTTAGGTTTAGCGTTAGGGTTAGGTTTAGGGTTAGGGTTAGGGTTAGGGTTAGGGTTAGGGTTAGGGTTAGGGTTAGTGTTAGGGTTAGGGTTAGGGTTAGGGTTAGGGTTCGGGTTGTGCTCGCTTCGGCAGCACATATACTAAAATTGGAACGATACAGAGAAGATTAGCATGGCCCCTGCGCATCTGGATAGTTTGGTTCACTTACCTCATTGGGAAGCTGCCGTTACGGCCCGTTTTGCGCAATACGTATTTTTGCCGGAATGGGACTCTGAACGTCGTTTCGTGGCAACTTATGGAGCTTTCTATATTTGCCCCACCTTGTCATGTGTATCTGGTGTGTTTGGTTCACTTACGTCATTGGGAAGCTGCCGTTACGGCCCAATATGAGCAACACTAGGGTTACGGTTAGGGTTAGTTTCCTGGTTAGGGTTAGGTTCCGGGTTAGGGTTAGGGTTTGGTTCCGGGTTAGGATTAGGTTCCGGGTTAGGGTTAGGTTCCGGGTTAGGTACTGGGTTAGGATTAGGGTTAGGCTTAGGGTTAGGGTTAAGGTTCGGGTTCGGGTTCGGGTTCGGATTAGGGTCAGGGTTAGGTTTAGGTTCCGGGTTAGGTTCCGGGTTAGGGTTAGGTTCCGGGTTCGGGTTAGGGTTAGGTTCTGGGTTAGGGTTAGGTTCCGGGTTAGGTTCCGGGTAAGGTACTGGGTTAGGATTAGGGTTAGGCTTAGGGTTAGGGTTAAGGTTCGGGTTCGGGTTCGGATTAGGGTTAGGGTTAGGTTTAGGTTCCGGGTTAGGTTCCGGGTTAGGGTTAGGTTCCGGGTTAGGGTTAGGGTTAGGTTCCGGGTTAGGGTTAGGTTCCGGGTTAGGGTTACTGTTAGGTTCCGGGTTAGGGTTAGTTTCCGGGTTCGGGTTAGGGTTAGGTTCCGGGTTAGGGTTAGGTTCCGGGTTAGGGTTAGGGTTAGGTTCCGGGTTAGGGTTAGGTTCCGGGTTAGGGATAGGTTCCGGTTTAGGGTTAGGGTTAGGTTCCGGGTTTTGGTTACTGTTAGGTTCCGCGTTAGGGTTAGGTTCCGGGTTAGGGTTAGGTCACAGGTTAGGGTTAGGGTTAGTTTCCGGGTTAGGGTTAGGTTCCGGGTTAGGGTTAGGGTTAGGGTTAGGGTTAGGGTTAGGGTTAGGGTTAAGGTTCGGGTTCGGGTTCGGATTAGGGACCTAATTGGGAAGGTGCCGTTACGGCCCATTTTCGCAATACACGTTTTCTGCCGGAAAGGGTATCTGACCGTGGTTTGGGGGCAACTTTTGGAGCTATCTATATTTGTCCCAACTTGTCATGTGCATCTGGATAGTTTGGTTCACTTACCTCATTGGGAAGCTGCCATTACGGCCCATTTTGCACAATACGCGTTTTTTCCGTGAATGGGGAACTGAACGTGGTTTTGGGGCAACTTTAGGAGCTGTGTATATTTGTCCCAACTTATCATGTGCATCTAGTGAGTTTGGTTCCGGGTTAGGTTCCGGGTTAGGTTCCGGGTTAGGTTCCGGGTTAGGGTTAGGTTCCGGGTTCGGAACCGGGTTAGGGTTAGGTTCGGGGTTAGGGTTAGTTTTCGGGTTAGGGTTAGGTTCCGGGTTAGGGTTAGGTTCCGCGTTAGGGTTAGGGTTAGGTTCCGGGTTATGGTTAGGGTTAGGTTCCGGGTTAGGGTTAGGTTCCGGGTTAGGGTTAGGTTCCGGGTTAGGGTTAGGTTTAGGTTCCAGGTTAGGTTCCTGGTTAGGTTCCGGGTTAGGTTCCGGGATAGGGTTAGGGTTAGGTTTAGGGTTAGGGTTAGGGTTAGGGTTAGGTTTAGGGTTAGGGTTACGGTTAGGGTTAGGGTTAGGGTTAGGATTAGGTTCCGGGTTAGGGTTAGGTTCCGGGTTTTTGTTAGGGTTAGGTTCCGGGTTAGGGTTACTGTTAGGTTCCGGGTTAGGGTTAGGTTCCGGGTTAGGCTGAGGTTCCGGGTTAGGGTTAGGGTTAGTTTCCTGGTTAGGGTTAGGTTCCGGGTTAGGGTTAGGTTCCGGGTTAGGATTAGGTTTAGGTTCCGGGTTAGGTTTAGGTTCTGGGTTAGGGTTAGATTCCTGGTTAGGGTTAGGTTCCGGTTTGGGTTATGTTCCCGGTTAGGGTTAGGGTTAGGGTTAGGGTTAGGGTTAGGGTTAGGGTTAGGGTTAGGGTTAGGTTCCGGGTTAGGTTCCGGGTTAGGTTCCGGGTGAGGGTTAGGTTCCGAGTTAGTGTTAGGGTTAGGGTTAGGTTCCGGGTTAGGTTCGTGTTATGGTTAGGTTCCGGGTTACGGATAGGGTTAGGGTTAGAATTAGGGATAGGGTTAGGGTTAGGGTTAAGGTTAGGGTTAGGGTTAGGGTTAGGGTTAGGGTTAGGGTTAGGGTGCGATTTAGGGTTAGGTTCCGGGATAGGGTTAGGTTCCGGGTTAGGGTTAGGTTCCGGGTTAGAGTCAGGTTCCGGGTTAGGGTTAGGGTTAGTTTCCTGGTTAGGGTTAGATTCCGGGTTAGGGTTAGGTTCCGGGTTAGGATTAGGGTTAGGTTCCGGGTTAGGTTTAGGTTCCGTGTTAGAGTTAGGTTCCTGGTTAGGGTTAGGTTCCGGGTTAGGGTTAGGTTCCCGGTTAGGGATGGTTTCTGGGTTAGGGTTAGGGTTAGGTTCCGGGTTAGGGTTAGGTTCAAGGTTAGGGTTAGGTTCCGGGTTAGGGTTAGGGTTAGGTTCCGGGTTAGGGTTACTGTTAGGTTCCGGGTTAGGGTTAGGTTCCAGGTTAGGCTTATGTTCCGGGTTAGGGTTAGGTTCCGGTTTAGGTTCCGGGTTAGGTTCCGGGTTAGGTTCCGGTTTAGGCTTAGGTTCCGAGTTAGTGTTAGGGTTCGGGTTAGGTTCCGGGTTAGGTTCTTGTTATGGTTAAGTTCCGGGTTAGGGTTAGGGTTAGGGTTAGAGCTAGGGTTAGGGTTAGGGTTAGGGTTAAGGTTAGGGTTAGGGTTAGGGTTAGGGTTAGGGTTAGGGTGCGGGTTAGCGTTAGGTTCCGGGATAGGGTTAGGGTTAGGGATAGGTTCCGGTTTAGGTTCCGGTTTAGGTTCCGGTTTAGGTTCTGGGTTAGGTTCCGGGTTAGGTTCCGGGTTAGGGTTAGGTTCCGGGTTAGGGTTAGGTTCCGGGTTAGGGTTAGGGTTAGGATCCAGGTTAGGTTCCGTGTTAGGTTCTGGGTTAGGGTTAGGTTCCAGGTTAGGGTTAGGGTTAGGTTCCGGGTTAGGATTAGGTTCTGGGTTAGGGTTAGGTTCCCGTTAGGGTTAGGGTTAGGTTCCGGGTTAGGGTTAGGTTCTGGGTTAGGTTTAGGTTCCGGGTTAGGGTTAGGTTCCGGGTTAGGTTCCGGGTTAGGGTTAGGTTCCGGGTTAGGTTCCGGGTAGGTTCCGGGTTAGGGTTATGTTCCGGGTTAGGTTCTGGGTTAGGTTCTGTGTTAGGTTCCGGGTTAGGTTCCTGGTTAGGTTCCGGGTTAGGTTCCGGGTTAGGGTTATGTTCCGGGTTAGGGTTAGGTTCCGGGTTAGGGTTAGGTTCCAGGTTAGGGTTAGGTTCCGGGTTAGGGTTAGGGTTAGGGTTAGGTTCAGTGTTATGTTCCGGGTTAGGTTCCGGGTTAGGGTTAGGTTCCGGGTTAGGGTTAGGGTTAGTGTTAGGTTCCGGGTTAGGTTCCGGGTTAAGTTCGGATTATGGTTAGGTTCTGGGTTTGGGTTAGGGTTAGGGTTAGCGTTAGGGTTAGGTTTAGGGTTAGGTTTAGGGTTAGGGTTAGGGTTAGGGTTTGGGTTAGGGTTAGGGTTAGGGTTGTGCTCGCTTCGGCAGCACATATACTAAAATTGGAACGATACAGAGAAGATTAGCATGGCCCCTGCGCATCTGGATAGTTTGGTTCACTTACCTCATTGGGAAGCTGCCGTTAAGGCCCGTTTTGCGCAATACAAATTTTTGCCGGAATGGGACTCTGAACGTCGTTTCGGGGCAACTTATGGAGCTTTCTATATTTGTCCCACCTTGTCATGTGCATCTGGTGAGTTTGGTTCACTTTCCTCATTGGGAAGCTGCTTTTACGGCCCAATTTGAGCAATATGCGTTTTTTCCCAGAACGGGTATCTGAATGTGGTTTTGGGGCAACTTTTGGAGCTTTCTATGTTTGTCCTACCTTGTCATGTGCATTTGGTGAGTTTGGTTCACTTACCTCATTTGGAAGTTGCCGTTACGTACCGTTTTGCGCAATACGCGTTTTTGCCAGGAACGGGTATCTGAACTTGGTTTTTCGGCAACTTTTGGAGCTTTCTATATTTGTCCCACCTTGTCATGTGCATCTGGTGAGTTTGGTTCACTTTCCTCATTGGGAAGCTGCTTTTACGGCCCAATTTGAGCAATATGCGTTTTTGCCAAGAACGGGTATCTAAACGTTGTTTTGGGGAAACTTTTGGAGCTGTCTATATTTGTCCCAACTTGTCATGTGCATCTGGATAGTTTGGTTCCCTTACCTCATTGGGAAGCTGCCGTTACGGCCCGTTTTGCGCAATATGAGTTTTTGCCAGAATGGGTGTCTCAACGCCATTTCTGGGCAACTTATGGAGATTTCTATATTTGCCCCACCTTATCATGTGCATCTGGGAAGTTTGGTTCACTTACCTCATTGGGAAGGTGCCGTTATGGCCCATTTTTGCAATACGCGTTTTCCGCAAAAACGGGTATTAGAACGTGGTTTTGGGGCAACTTTTGGAGCTTTCTATATTTGTCCCAACTTGTCATGTGCATCTGGATAGTTTGGTTAACTTACCTCATTTGGAAGCTGCCGTTACGGCCCATTTTGCTGAATACGCGTTTTTGCCAGGAACGGGTAAATTAACGTTGTTTTGGGGCAACTATAGGAGCTGTGTATATTTGTCCCAACTTATGATGTGCATCTGGTGAGTTTGGTTCCGCGTTACGATCCGGGTTAGGTTCCGGGTTAGGTTCTGGGTAAGGGTTAATTTCCGTGTTCGGTTCCGGGTTAGGGTTAGGTTCGGGGTTAGGGTTTGGTTCCGTGTTAGGGTTAGGTTCCGGGTTAGGGTTAGGTTCCGGGTTTGGTTTAGGGTTAGGTTCCGGGTTAGGGTTAGGGTTAGGGTTAGGCTCCGGGTTAGGGTTAGGTTCCGGGTTATTGTTAGGTTCCAGTTTAGGGTTAGCTTCAGGGTTAGGTTCCGGGTTAGTTTCCGGGTTAGGTTCCAGGTTAGGTTCCTGGTTAGGTTCTGGGTTAGGTTCCGGGTTAGGGTTAGGTTCCGGGTTAGGGTTAGGTTACAGGTTAGGGTTAGGTTCCGGGTTAGGGTTAGGGTTAGGGTTAGCTTCCGGGTTACGTTCCAGGTTAGGTTCCGGGTTAGTTTCCGGGTAAGGTTAGGTTCCGGGTTAGGTTCCGGGTTCGGTTCCGGGTTAGGGTTAATTTCCGGGTTCGGTTCCGGGTTAGGGTTAGGTTCGGGGTTAGGCTTTGGTTCCGGGTTAGGGTTAGGTTCCGGGTTAGGGTTAGGTTCCGGGTTTGGTTTAGGGTTAGGTTCCGGGTTAGGGTTAGGGTTAGGGTTAGGCTCCGGGTTAGGGTTAGGTTCCGGGTTAGGGTTAGGTTCCGGGTTAGGGTTAGGGTTAGGTTCCAGGTTAGGGTTAGCTTCAGGGTTAGGTTCCGGGTTAGTTTCCGGGTTAGGTTCCGGGTTAGGTTCCTGGTTAGGGTTAGGTTCGGGGTTAGGGTTAGGTTTAGGGGGTGGGTTAGGGTCCAGGTTAGGGTTAGGGTTAGGTTCCGGGTTAGGGTTAGGTTACGGGTTAGGGTTAGGTTCCGGTTTAGGGTTAGGGTTAGGGTTAGGGTTAGGGTTAGGGTTAGGGTTAGGGTTAGGGTTAGGGTTAGGGTTGGGTTCCGGGTTAGGGTTAGGTTCCAGTTTAGGGTTAGGTTCAGGGTTAGGGTTAGGTTTAGGGGGTGGGTTAGGGTCCAGGTTAGGGTTAGGGTTAGGTTCCGGGTTAGGGTTAGGTTACGGGTTAGGGTTAGGTTCCGGGTTAGGGTTAGGTTCCGGGTTAGGGTTAGGGTTAGGGTTAGGGTTAGGGTTAGGGTTAGGGTTAGGGTTAGGGTTAGGTTAGGTTCCGGGTTAGGGTTAGGTTCCAGTTTAGGGTTAGGTTCGGGGTTAGGGTTAGGTTTAGGGGGTGGGTTAGGTTCCAGGTTAGGGTTATGGTTAGGTTCCGGGTTAGGGTTAGGTTCCTGGTTAGGGTTAGGTTCCGGGTTAGGGTTAGGTTCCCGTTAGGGTTAGGTTCCGGGTTAGGGTTATGTTCTGGGTTAGGGTTAGGTTCTGGGTTAGGGTTAGGTTCCGGGTTAAGTTCCGGGTTAGGGTTATGTTCCGGGTAGGTTCCGGGTTAGGGTTAGGTTCCGGGTTAGGTTCTGGGTTTGGTTTTGGGTTAGGTTCCGGTTTAGGTTCCCGGTTAGGTTCCGGGTTAGGTTCCGTGTTAGGTTCCGGGTTAGGGTTAGGTTCTGGGTTAGGGTTAGGGTTAGGTTAGGTTAGGGTTAGGTTAGGTTCAGGGTTATGTTCCGGGTTAGGTTCCGGGTTAAGGTTAGGTTCCGGGTTAGGGTTAGGGTTAGGGTTAGGTTCCGGTTTAGGTTCCGGGTTAAGTTCGGATTATGGTTAGGTTCCGGGTTAGGGTTAGGGTTAGGGTTAGAGTTAGGGTTAGGGTTAGGGTTAGGGTTAGGGTTAGGGTTAGGGTTAGGGGTAGGGGTAGGGGTAGGGGTAGGGGTAGGGGTAGGGGTAGGGGTAGGGTTAGGGTTAGGGTTAGGGTTAGGGTTAGGGTTAGGGTTGTGCTCGCTTCGGCAGCACATATACTAAAATTGGAACGATACAAAGAAAATTAGAACGGCCCCTGCGCATCTGGATAGTTTCATTCACTTACCTCATTGGGAAGTTGCCGTTACGGCCCGTTTTGCGCAATACGAATTTTTGCCGGGTATCTAAACGTGGTTTGGGGGCAACTTTTGGAGCTTTCTGCATTTGTCCCAACTTGTCATGTGCATCTGGTGAGTTTGGTTCACTTACCTCATTGGGAAGCTGCCGTTACGGCCCATTTTGCGCAATATGGGTTTTTGCCAGAATGGGTGTCTCAACGTCGTTTCTGGGCAACTTATGGAGCTTTCTATATTTGCCCCACCTTATCATGTGCATCTGGTGAGTTTTGTTCACTTTCCTCATTGGGAAGTTGCCGTTACGGCCCAATTTGCGCAATACGCGTTTTTGCCCAGAACAGGTATCTGAATGTGCTTTTGGGGCAACTTTTGGAGCTTTCTATATTTGTCCTACCTTGTCATGTGCATCTGGGAAGTTTGGTTCACTTACCTCATTGGGAAGGTGCCATTACGGCCCATTTTCGTAATACATGTTTTCTGCCTGAAAGGGTATCTGAACGTGGTTTGGGGGCAACTTTTGGAGCTTTCTGTATTTGTGCCCTCCGCAAGAACGGGTGTTAGAACGGGCGCAATACGCATTTTGGCCCAGAACGGGTTTCTGAACGTGGTTTGGGGGCAACTTTTGGAGCTTTCTATATTTGTCCCTTCCGCAAGAACGGGTGTTTGAACGTTGTTATGGTGCAACTTTTGGAGCCTAACCTAGTTATGTGCATCTGGTGAGTTTCGTTCCGGGTTAGGTTCCGTGTTAGGATTAGGTTCCAGGTTGGGGTTAGGTTTCGGGTTAGGGTTAAGTTCCGGGTTAGGGTTGGGTTACGTTCCGGGTTAGGGTTAGGGTTAGGGTTAGGTTCCGGGTTAGGGTTAGGTTCCGGGTTACGGTTAGGTTAAGGGTTATGGTCCGGGTTAGGTTCATGGTTAGGTTCCGGTTTTGGTTCCGGGTTAGGGTTAGGTTCCGGGTTAGGGTTAGGTTCCAGGTTAGGGTTAGGGTTAGGGTTAGGGTTAGGGTTAGGGTTAGGTTCCGGGTTAGGTTCCGGGTTAGGTTCCGTGTTAGGGTTAGGGTTAGGGTTAGAGTTAGGGTTAGGGTTAGGTTTAGGGTTAGGGTTAAGGTTAGGGTTAGGGTTAGGCTTAGGGTTAGGGTTAGGGTTAGGGTTATGGTGCGGGTGCGGGTTAGGGTTAGGTTCCGGGATAGGGTTAGGGTTAGGGTTAGGTTCCGGGTTAGGTTCCAGGTTAGGTTCCCTGTTAGGTTCCGGGTTAGGTTTAGGTTCCGGGTTAGGGTTAGGTTCTGGGTTAGGGTTATGTTTAGGTTCCAGGTTAGGTTCCGGGTTAGGTTCTGGGTTAGGGTTAGGTTCCGGGTTTGTGTTAGTTTTAGGTTCCGGGTTAGGGTCAGGTTCCGGTTTAGGGTTAGGTTCGGGGTTAGGATTAGGTTTAGGGGTGGGTTAGGGTCCAGATTAGTGTTAGGGTTAGGTTCCGGTTTAGGGTTAGGATCCGGGTTAGGGTTAGGTTCCGGATTAGGGTTAGGTTCCCGTTAGGGTTAGGGTTAGGTTCCGGGTTAGGATTAAGTTCTGGGTTAGGGTTATGTTCTGGGTTAGGGTTAGGTTCCGGGTTAGGGTTAGGTTCCGGGTTAGGTTCCGGGTTAGGGTTAGGTTCCAGGTTAGGTACCGGGTAGGTTCCAGGTTAGGGTTAGGTTCCGGGTTAGGTTCTGGGTTAGGTTCTGGGTTAGGTTCCGGGTTAGGTTCCCGGTTAGGTTCCGGGTTAGGTTCCGGGTAAGGGTTAGGTTCTGGGTTAGGGATAGGTTCCGCGTTAGGGATAGGTTCCAGG
>NC_086190.1:415000-492500 GCF_023053635.1 Elgaria multicarinata webbii
ATCTATATTTGTCCCACCTTGTTATGTGCATCTGGTGAGTTTGGTTCACTTACCTCATTGGGAAGGTGCGGTTACGGCCCATTTTCACAATTACTCTGTACAGCACCATGTACATTGATGGTGCTATATAAATAAATAATAATAATAATAATAATACGCGTTTTCTGCCGGAAAGGGTATCTGAACGTGGTTTGGGGGCAAGTTTTGGAGCTTTCTATATTTGTCCCACCTTGTCTTGTGCATCGACTGAGTTTGGTTCACTTACCTCATTGGGAAGGTGCCGTTACGGCCCATTTTCACAATACGCGTTTTCTGTCGGAAAGGGTATTAGAACGTGGTTTGGGGGCAACTTTTTGAACTTTCTATATTTGCCCCACCTTGTCATGTGTATCTGGTGAGTTTGGTTCACTTACCTCATTGGGAAGGTGCGGTTACGGCTCATTTTCGCAATACGCGTTTTCTGCCGGAAAGGGTATCTGAACGAAGTTTGGGGGCAAGTTTTGGAGCTTTCTATATTTGTCCCACCTTGTCTTGTGCATCGACTGAGTTTGGTTCACTTACCTCATTGGGAAGGTGCCGTTACGGCCCATTTTCACAATACGCGTTTTCTGCAAGAACGGGTATTAGAACATGGTTTTGGGGGAACTTTTGGAGCTTTCTATTTTTGTCCCACCTTGTCATGTGCATCTGGTTTGTTTGGTTCACTTACCTCATTGGGAAGGTGCCGTTACGGCCCATTTTCGCAATACGCGTTTTCTGCCGGATATGGTATGTGAACGTGGTTTGGGGGCAACTTTTGGAGCTTTCTTTATTTGTCCCCCCTTGTCTTGTGCATCTGGTGAGTTTGGTTCACTTACCTCATTGGGAAGGTGCCGTTACGGCTCATTTTCGCAATACGCGTTTTCTGTCGGAAAGGGTATATGAACGTGGTTTGGGGGCAACTTTTGGAACTTTCTATATTTGCCCCACCTTGTCATGTGTATCTGGTGAGTTTGGTTCACTTACCTCATTGGGAAGGTGCCGTTACTGCCCATTTCCGCAATACGCTTTTTCTGCCGGAGAGGGTATCTGAACGTGTTTTGGGGGCAACTTTTAGAGCTTTCTATATTTGTCCCAACTTGTCATGTGCATCTGGTGAGTTTGGTTCACTTACCTCATTGGGAAGGTGCCGTTACGGCCCATTTTCGCAATACGCGTTTTCTGCAAGAACGGTTATTAGAACATGGTTTTGGGGGAACTTTTGGAGCTTTCTATATTTGGCCCACCTTGTCATGTGCATCTGGTGAGTTTGGTTCACTTACCTCATTGTGAAGGTGCCGTTACGGCCCATTTTCACAATACGCGTTTTCTGCAAGAACGGTTATTAGAACATGGTTTTGGGGGAACTTTTGGAGCTTTCTATATTTGTCCCACGTTGTCATGTGCATCTGGTGAGTTTGGTTCACTTACCTCATTGGGAAGGTGCCGATACGGCCCATTTTCGTAATACGCGTTTTCTGTCGGAAAGGGTATATGAACGTGGTGTGGGGGCAACTTTTGGAACTTTCTATATTTGCCCACCTTGTCTTGTGCATCTACTGAGTTTGGTTCACTTACCTCATTGGGAAGGTGCCGTTACGGCCCATTTTCGCAATACGCGTTTTCTGCAAGAACGGGTATTAGAAAGTGGTTTTGGGGAACTTTGGGAGCTTTCTATATTTGCCCCACCTTGTCATGTGCATCTGGTGAGTTTGGTTCACTTACCTCATTGGAAAGGTGCCGGTACGGCCGATTTTCGCAATACACGTTTTCTGCCGGAAAGGGTATATGAACGTGGTTTTTGGGAACTTTTGGAGCTTTCTATATTTGTCCCACCTTGTCATGTGCATCTGGTGAGTTTGGTTCACTTACCTCATTGGAAAGGTGCCGTTACGGCCGATTTTCGCAATACACGTTTTCTGCCGGAAAGGGTATATGAACGTGGTTTTTGGGGAACTTTTGGAGCTTTCTATATTTGTCCCACCTTGTCTTGTACATCGACTGAGTTTGGTTCACTTACCTCATTGGGAAGGTGTGGTTACGGCCCATTTTCGCAATGCACGTTTTCTGCCGGAAAGGGTATCTGAACGTGGTTTGAGGGCAAGTTTTGGAGCTTTATATATTTGTCTCACCTTGTCTTGTGCATCGACTGAGTTTGGTTCACATACCTCATTGGGAAGGTGCCGTTACGGCCCGTTTTTGCAATACGCGTTTTCTGCCGGAAAGGGTATTAGAACGTGGTTTGGGGGCAACTTTTTGAACTTTCTATATTTGCCCCACCTTGTCATGTGTATCTGGTGAGTTTGGTTCACTTACCTCAATGGGAAGGTGCCGTTACGGCCCATTTTCGCAATACGCGTTTTCTGCCGGAAAGGGTATCTGAACGAGGTTTGGGGGCAAGTTTTGGAGCTTTCTATATTTGTCCCAGCTTGTCTTGTGCATCTACTGAGTTAGGTTCACTTACCTCATTGGGAAGGTGCCGTTACGGCCCATTTTCGCAATACACGTTTTCTGTCGGAAAGGGTATATGAACGTGGTTTGGGGGCATCTTTTGGAACTTTCTATATTTGCCCCACCTTGTCTTATGCATCGACTGAGTTTGGTTCACTTACCTCATTGGGAAGGTGCCGTTACGGCCCATTTTCGCAATACGCGTTTTCTGTCGGAAAGGGTATATGAACGTGGTTTGGGGAAAACTTTTGGAACTTTCTATATTTGCCCCACCTTGTCATGTGTATCTGGTGAGTTTGGTTCACTTATCTCATTGGGAAGGTGCCGTTACTGCCCATTTCCGCAATACGCTTTTTCTGCCGGAGAGGGTATCTGAACGTGGTTTGGGGGCAACTTTTGGAGCTTTCTATATTTGTCCCTACTTGTCATGTGCATCTGGTGAGTTTTTTTCACTTACGTCATTGGGAAGGTGCCGTTACGTCCCATTTTCGCAATACGCGTTTTCTGCAAGAACGGGTATTAGAACGTGGTTTTGGGGGAACTTTTGGAGCTTTCTATATTTGTCCCACCTTGTCATGTGCATCTGGTGAGTTTGGTTCACTTACCTCATTGTGAAGGTGCCGTTACGGCCCATTTTCGCAATACGCGTTTTCTGCAAGAACGTGTATTAGAACGTGGTTTTGGGGGAACTTTTGGAGCTTTCTATATTTGTCCCACGTTGTCATGTGCATCTGGTGAGTTTGGTTTACTTACCTCATTGGGAAGGTGCCGTTACGGCCCATTTTCGTAATACGCGTTTTCTGTCGGAAAGGGTATATGAACGTGGTGTGGGGGCAACTTTTGGAACTTTCTATATTTGCCCACCTTGTCTTGTGCATCTACTGAGTTTGGTTCACTTACCTCATTGGGAAGGTGCCGTTACGGCCCATTTTCGCAATACGCGTTTTCTGTCGGAAAGGGTATATGAACGTGGTTTGGGGGAAACTTTTGGAACTTTCTATATTTGCCCCACCTTGTCATGTGTATCTGGTGAGTTTGGTTCACTTACCTCATTGGGAAGGTGCCGTTACTGCCCATTTCCGCAATACGCTTTTTCTGCCGGAGAGGGTATCTGAACGTGGTTTGGGGGCAACTTTTGGAGCTTTCTATATTTGTCCCTACTTGTCATGTGCATCTGGTGAGTTTTTTTCACTTACGTCATTGGGAAGGTGCCGTTACGTCCCATTTTCGCAATACGCGTTTTCTGCAAGAACGGGTATTAGAACGTGGTTTTGGGGGAACTTTTGGAGCTTTCTATATTTGTCCCACGTTGTCATGTGCATCTGGTGAGTTTGGTTCACTTACCTCATTGGGAAGGTGCCGTTACGGCCCATTTTCGTAATACGCGTTTTCTGTCGGAAAGGGTATATGAACGTGGTGTGGGGGCAACTTTTGGAACTTTCTATATTTGCCCACCTTGTCTTGTGCATCTACTGAGTTTGGTTCACTTACCTCATTGGGAAGGTGCCGTTACGGCCCATTTTCGCAATACGCGTTTTCTGCAAGAACGGGTATTAGAAAGTGGTTTTGGGGGAACTTTTGGAGCTTTCTATATTTGCCCCACCTTGTCATGTGCATCTGATGAGTTTGGTTCACTTACCTCATTGGAAAGGTGCCGTTACGGCCGATTTTCGCAATACACGTTTTCTGCCGTTAAGGGTATATGAACGTGGTTTTTGGGGAACTTTTGGAGCTTTCTATATTTGTCCCACCTTGTCATGTGCATCTGGTGAGTTTGGTTCACTTACCTCATTGGAAAGGTGCCGTTAACGCCCATTTTCGCAATACACGGAACCTAACCCTAACACTAACCCGGATCCTAACCCGGAACCTAACCCTAACCCTAACCCTATCCCGGAACCTAACCCTAACGCGCACCCTAACCCGGAACCTAACCCGGAACCTAACCCAGAACCTAACCCGGCCCTAACCCGGACCCTAACCCTAACCCGGAACCCAACACTAACCCGGAACCTAACCCTAACCCGGAACCTAACCCTAACCCGGACCCTAACCCGTAACATAACCCTAACCCTAACCCTAACCCATTCCTGGCAAAAACGCATATTGTGCAAAATGAGCCGTAATGGCACCTTTCCAATAAGGGAAGTGAACAAAACTCACCAGATGCGCAGGGGCCATGCTAATCTTCTCTGTATCGTATCCCTAACCCTAACCCTAACCCTAACCCTAACCCTAACCCTAACCCTAACCCTAACCCTAACCCTAACCCTAACCCTAACCCTAACCCTAACCATAACCTTAACCCTAACCCTAACCCTAACCCTAACCCTAACCCTAACCCGGAACCTAACCCTAACCCGAACTTAACCCGGAACCTAACCAGGAACCTAACCCTAACCCTAACCCTAACCCGGAACCTAACCCTAACCCGGAACCTAACCCGGAACCTAACCCGGAACCTAACCTGGAACCTAACCCGGAAGCTAACCCTAACCCTAACCCTAACCCAGAACCAAACCCTAACCTGGAACCTAACCCTAAACCAGAACCTAACCCTAACCCGGAAACTAACCCGGAACCTAACCCGGAACCTAACCCATAACCTAAACCGTAACCTGAACCTAACCAGGAACCTAACCCTAACCCGGAACCTAACCCTAACCCGGAACCTAACCCTAATCCGGAACCTAACCCTAACCCTAACCCGGAACCTAACCCTAACCCGGAACCTAACACTAACCCGGAACCTAACCCTAACCCGGAACCTAACCCTAACCCGGAACATAACCCTAACCCAGACCCTAACCCGGACCCTAACCCGGACCCTAAGCCGGAACATAACCCTAACACTGAACCTAACCCTAACCCGGAACCTAACCCTAACCCGGAACCTAACCCTAACCCGGACCCTAACCCGGACCCTAACCCAGAACCTAACCCGGAACCTAACCCGGAACCTAACCGGAACCTAACCCTAATCCGGAAACGTCGTTTCGGGGCAACTTATGGAGCTTTATATATTTGCCCCAACTGGTTTGGGGGGAACTTTTGGAGCTTTCTATATTTGTCCCACCTTGTCTTGTGCATCTAGTGAGTTTGGTTCACTTACCTCATAGGGAAAGTGCCGTTACGGCCCATTTTCGCAATACGCGTTTTCTGCAAGAACGGGTATTACAACGTGGTTTTGGGGGATCTTTTGGAGCGTTCTATATTTGCCCCACCTTGTCTTGTGCATCTGGTGAGTTTGGTTCACTTACCTCATTGGAAAGGTGCCGTTACGGCCCATTTTCGAAATACGCGTTTTCTGCAAGAACGGATATTAGAACGTGGTTTTGGGGGAACATTTTGAGCTTTCTATATTTGTCCCTCCTTGTCATGTGCATCTGGTGAGTTTGGTTCACTTACCTCATTGGGAAGGTACCTTTACGGCCCATTTTCGCAATACGCGTTTTCTGCCGGATATGGTATGTGAACGTGGTTTGGGGGCAACTTTTGGAGCTTTCTATATTTGTCCCCCCTTGTCTTGTGCATCTGGTGAGTTTGGTTCACTTACCTCATTGGGAAGGTGCCGTTACGGCCCATTTTCGCAATACGGGTTTTCTGTCGGAAAGGGTATATGAACGTGGTTTGGGGGCATCTTTTAGAACTTTCTATATTTGCCCCACCATGTCTTGTGCATCGACTGAGTTTGGTTCACTTACCTCATTGGGAAGGTGCCGTTACGGCCCATTTTCGCAATACGCGTTTTCTGTCGGAAAGGGTATATGAACGTGGTTTGGGGGCAACTTTTGGAGCTTTCTATATTTGTCCCACCTTGTCATGTGTATCTGGTGAGTTTGGTTCGCTTACCTCATTGGGAAGGTGCCGTTACGGCCCATTTTTGCAATACGCGTTTTCTGCAAGAACGGGTATTAGAACGTGGTTTTGGTGGAACTTTTGGAGCTTTCTATATTTGCCCCACCTTGTCATGTGCATTTGGTGAGTTTGGTTCACTTCCCTCATTGGGAAGGTGTCGTTACGGCCCATTTTCGAAATACGCGTTTTCTGCAAGAACGGGTATTAGAACGTGGTTTTGGGGGAACTTTTGGAGCTATCTATATTTGTCCCACCTTGTTATGTGCATCTGGTGAGTTTGGTTCACTTACCTCATTGGGAAGGTGCGGTTACGGCCCATTTTCGCAATACGCGTTTTCTGCCGGAAAGGGTATCTGAACGAAGTTTGGGGGCAAGTTTTGGAGCTTTCTATATTTGTCCCACCTTGTCTTGGTCATCGACTGAGTTTGGTTCACTTTCCTCATTGGGAAGGTGCCGTTACGGCCCATTTTCGCAATACGCGTTTTCTGTCGGAAAGGGTATTAGAACGTGGTTTGGGGGCAACTTTTTGAACTTTCTATATTTGCCCCACCTTGTCATGTGTATCTGGTGAGTTTGGTTCACTTACCTCAATGGGAAGGTGCCGTTACGGCCCATTTTCACAATACGCGTTTTCTGCCGGAAAGGGTATCTGAACGAGGTTTGGGGGCAAGTTTTCGAGCTTTCTATATTTGTCCCAGCTTGTCTTGTGCATCTACTGAGTTAGGTTCACTTACCTCATTGGGAAGGTGCCGTTACGGCCCATTTTCGAAATACGCGTTTTCTGCAAGAACGGGTATTAGAACATGGTTTTGGGGGAACTTTTGGAGCTTTCTATTTTTGTCCCACCTTGTCATGTGCATCTTGTTTGTTTAGTTCACTTACCTCATTGGGAAGGTGCCGTTACGGCCCATTTTCGCAATACGCGTTTTCTGCCGGATATGGTATGTGAACGTGGTTTGGGGGCAACTTTTGGAGCTTTCTATATTTGACCCCCTTGTCTTGTGCATCTGGTGAGTTTGGTTCACTTACCTCATTGGGAAGGTGCCGTTACGGCCCATTTTCGCAATACGCGTTTTCTGTCGGAAAGGGTATATGAACGTGGTTTGGGGGCAACTTTTGGAACTTTCTATATTTGCCCCACCTTGTCATGTGTATCTGGTGAGTTTGGTTCACTTACCTCATTTGGAAGGTGCCTTTACTGCCCATTTCCGCAATACGCTTTTTCTGCCGGAGAGGGTATCTGAACGTGGTTTGGGGGCAACTTTTGGAGCTTTCTATATTTGTCCCAACTTGTCATGTGCATCTGGTGAGTTTGGTTCACTTACCTCATTGGGAAGGTGCCGTTACGGCCCATTTTCGCAATACGCGTTTTCTGTCGGAAAGGGTATCTGAACGTGTTTTGGTGGCAACTTTTAGAGCTTTCTATATTTGTCCCAACTTGTCATGTGCATCTGGTGAGTTTGGTTCACTTACCTCATTGGGAAGGTGCCGTTACGGCCCATTTTCGCAATACGCGTTTTCTGCAAGAACGGTTATTAGAACATGGTTTTGGGGGAACTTTTGGAGCTTTCTATATTTGGCCCACCTTGTCATGTGCATGTGGTGAGTTTGGTTCACTTACCTCATTGTGAAGGTGCCGTTACGGCCCATTTTCGCAGTACGCGTTTTCTGCAAGAACGGGTATTAGAACGTGGTTTTGGGGGAACTTTTGGAGCTTTCTATATTTGCCCACCTTGTCTTGTGCATCTACTGAGTTTGGTTCACTTACCTCATTGGGAAGGTGCCGTTACGGCCCATTTTCGCAATACGCGTTTTCTGCAAGAACGGGTATTAGAAAGTGGTTTTGGGGAACTTTTGGAGCTTTCTATATTTGCCCCACCTTGTCATGTGCATCTGGTGAGTTTGGTTCACTTACCTCATTGGAAAGGTGCCGGTACGGCCGATTTTCGCAATACACGTTTTCTGCCGGAAAGGGTATATGAACGTGGTTTTTGGGGAACTTTTGTAGCTTTCTATATTTGTCCCACCTTGTCATGTGCATCTGGTGAGTTTGGTTCACTTACCTCATTGGAAAGGTGCCGTTACGGCCGATTTTCGCAATACACGTTTTCTGCCGGAAAGGGTATCTGAACGTGGTTTGAGGGCAAGTTTTGGAGCTTTCTATATTTGTCTCACCTTGTCTTGTGCATCGACTGAGTTTGGTTAACATACCTCATTGGGAAGGTTCCGTTACGGCCCGTTTTTGCAATACACGTTTTCTGCCGGAAGGGTATCTGAACGTGGTTTGAGGGCAACTTTATGAACTTTCTATATTTGTCCAACCATGTCTTGTACATCGACTGAGTTTAGTTCACTTACCTCATTGGGAAGGTGCCGTTACGGCCCATTTTCGCAATACGCGTTTTCTGTCGGAAAGGGTATTAGAACGTGGTTTTGGGGGCAACTTTTTGAACTTTCTATATTTGCCCCACCTTGTCATGTGTATCTGGTGAGTTTGGTTCACTTACCTCAATGGGAAGGTGCCGTTACGGCCCATTTTCGCAATACGCGTTTTCTGCCGGAAAGGGTATCTGAACGTGGTTTGGGGGCATCTTTTGGAACTTTCTATATTTGCCCCACCTTGTCTTATGCATCGACTGAGTTTGGTTCACTTACCTCATTGGGAAGGTGCCGTTACGGCCCATTTTCGCAATACGCGTTTTCTGTCGGAAAGGGTATATGAACGTGGTTTGTGGGAAACTTTTGGAACTTTCTATATTTGCCCCACCTTGTCATGTGTATCTGGTGAGTTTGGTTCACTTACCTCATTGGGAAGGTGCCGTTACTGCCCATTTCCGCAATACGCTTTTTCTGCCGGAGAGGGTATCTGAACGTGGTTTGGGGGCAACTTTTGGAGCTTTCTATATTTGTCCCAACTTGTCATGTGCATCTGGTGAGTTTGGTTCACTTACGTCATTGGGAAGGTGCCGTTACGTCCCATTTTCGCAATACGCGTTTTCTGTCGGAAAGGGTATTAGAACGTGGTTTGGGGGCAACTTTTTGAACTTTCTATATTTGCCCCACCTTGTCATGTGTATCTGGTGAGTTTGGTTCACTTACCTCAATGGGAAGGTGCCGTTACGGCCCATTTTCACAATACGCGTTTTCTGCCGGAAAGGGTATCTGAACGAGGTTTGGGGGCAAGTTTTCGAGCTTTCTATATTTGTCCCAGCTTGTCTTGTGCATCTACTGAGTTAGGTTCACTTACCTCAATGGGAAGGTGCCGTTACGGCCCATTTTCGCAATACGCGTTTTCTGCCGGAAAGGGTATCTGAACGTGGTTTGGGGGCATCATTTGGAACTTTCTATATTTGCCCCACCTTGTCTTATGCATCGACTGAGTTTGGTTCACTTACCTCATTGGGAAGGTGCCGTTACGGCCCATTTTCGCAATACGCGTTTTCTGTCGGAAAGTGTATATGAACGTGGGTTGTGGGAAACTTTTGGAACTTTCTATATTTGCCCCACCTTGTCATGTGTATCTGGTGAGTTTGGTTCACTTACCTCATTGGGAAGGTGCCGTTACTGCCCATTTCCGCAATACGCTTTTTCTGCCGGAGAGGGTATCTGAACGTGGTTTGGGGGCATCTTTTGGAGCTTTCTATATTTGTCCCAACTTGTCATGTGCATCTGGTGAGTTTGGTTCACTTACGTCATTGGGAAGGTGCCGTTACGTCCCATTTTCGCAATACGCGTTTTCTGTCGGAAAGGGTATTAGAACGTGGTTTGGGGGCAACTTTTTGAACTTTCTATATTTGCCCCACCTTGTCATGTGTATCTGGTGAGTTTGGTTCACTTACCTCAATGGGAAGGTGCCGTTACGGCCCATTTTCACAATACGCGTTTTCTGCCGGAAAGGGTATCTGAACGAGGTTTGGGGGCAAGTTTTCGAGCGTTCTATATTTGTCCCAGCTTGTCTTGTGCATCTACTGAGTTAGGTTACTTACCTCATTGGGAAGGTGCCGTTACGGCCCATTTTCGAAATACGCGTTTTCTGCAAGAACGGGTATTAGAACATGGTTTTGGGGGAACTTTTGGAGCTTTCTATTTTTGTCCCACCTTGTCATGTGCATCTGGTTTGTTTGGTTCACTTACCTCATTGGGAAGGTGCCGTTACGGCCCATTTTCGCAATACGCGTTTTCTGCCGGATATGGTATGTGAACGTGGTTTGGGGGCAACTTTTGGAGCTTTCTATATTTGTCCCCCCTTGTCTTGTGCATCTGGTGAGTTTGGTTCACTTACCTCATTGGGAAGGTGCCGTTACGGCCCATTTTCGCAATACGCGTTTTCTGTCGGAAAGGGTATATGAACGTGGTTTGGGGGCAACTTTTGGAACTTTCTATATTTGCCCCACCTTGTCATGTGTATCTGGTGAGTTTGGTTCACTTACCTCATTTGGAAGGTGCCTTTACTGCCCATTTCCGCAATAAGCTTTTTCTGCCGGAGAGGGTATCTGAACGTGGTTTGGGGGCAACTTTTGGAGCTTTCTATATTTGTCCCAACTTGTGATGTGCATCTGGTGAGTTTGGTTCACTTACCTCATTGGGAAGGTGCCGTTACGGCCCATTTTCGCAATACGCGTTTTCTGTCGGAAAGGGTATCTGAACGTGTTTTGGTGGCAACTTTTAGAGCTTTCTATATTTGTCCCAACTTGTCATGTGCATCTCGTGAGTTTGGTTCACTTACCTCATTGGGAAGGTGCCGTTACGGCCCATTTTCGCAATACGCGTTTTCTGCAAGAACGGTTATTAGAACATGGTTTTGGGGGAACTTTTGGAGCTTTCTATATTTGGCCCACCTTGTCATGTGCATCTGGTGAGTTTGGTTCACTTACCTCATTGTGAAGGTGCCGTTACGGCCCATTTTCGCAGTACGCGTTTTCTGCAAGAACGGGTATTAGAACGTGGTTTTGGGGGAACTTTTGGAGCTTTCTATATTTGTCCCACGTTGTAATGTGCATCTGGTGAGTTTGGTTCACTTACCTCATTGGGAAGGTGCCGTTACGGCCCATTTTCGTAATACGCGTTTTCTGTCGGAAAGTGTATATGAACGTGGTGTGGGGGCAACTTTTGGAACTTTCTATATTTGCCCACCTTGTCTTGTGCATCTACTGAGTTTGGTTCACTTACCTCATTGGGAAGGTGCCGTTACGGCCCATTTTCGCAATACGCGTTTTCTGCAAGAACGGGTATTAGAAAGTGGTTTTGGGGAACTTTTGGAGCTTTCTATATTTGCCCCACCTTGTCATGTGCATCTGGTGAGATTGGTTCACTTACCTCATTGGAAAGGTGCCGGTACGGCCGATTTTCGCAATACACGTTTTCTGCCGGAAAGGGTATATGAACGTGGTTTTTGGGGAACTTTTGTAGCTTTCTATATTTGTCCCACCTTGTCTTGTACATCAACTGAGTTTGGTTCACTTACCTCATTGGGAAGGTGTGGTTACGGCCCATTTTCGCAATGCACGTTTTCTGCCGGAAAGGGTATCTGAACGTGGTTTGAGGGCAAGTTTTGGAGCTTTCTATATTTGTCTCACCTTGTCTTGTGCATCGACTGAGTTTAGTTCACTTACCTCATTGGGAAGGTGCCGTTACGGCCCATTTTCGCAATACGCGTTTTCTGTCGGAAACGGTATTAGAACGTGGTTTGGGGGCAACTTTTTGAACTTTCTATATTTGCCCCACCTTGTCATGTGTATCTGGTGAGTTTGGTTCACTTACCTCAATGGGAAGGTGCCGTTACGGCCCATTTTCGCAATACGCGTTTTCTGCCGGAAAGGGTATCTGAACGTGGTTTGGGGGCATCTTTTGGAACTTTCTATATTTGCCCCACCTTGTCTTATGCATCGACTGAGTTTGGTTCACTTACCTCATTGGGAAGGTGCCGTTACGGCCCATTTTCGCAATACGCGTTTTCTGTCGGAAAGGGTATATGAACGTGGTTTGTGGGAAACTTTTGGAACTTTCTATATTTGCCCCACCTTGTCATGTGTATCTGGTGAGTTTGGTTCACTTACCTCATTGGGAAGGTGCCGTTACTGCCCATTTCCGCAATACGCTTTTTCTGCCGGAGAGGGTATCTGAACGTGGTTTGGGGGCAACTTTTGGAGCTTTCTATATTTGTCCCAACTTGTCATGTGCATCTGGTGAGTTTGGTTCACTTACGTCATTGGGAAGGTGCCGTTACGTCCCATTTTCGCAATACGCGTTTTCTGTCGGAAAGGGTATCTGAACGTGATTTGGTGGCAACTTTTTGAGCTTTCTATATTTGTCCCAACTTGTCATGTGCATCTGGTGAGTTCGGTTCACTTACCTCATTGGGAAGGTGCCGTTACGGCCCATTTTCGCAATATGCGTTTTCTGCAAGAACGGTTATTAGAACATGGTTTTGGGGGAACTTTTGGAGCTTTCTATATTTGTCCCACCTTGTCATGTGCATCTGGTGAGTTTGGTTCACTTACCTCATTGTGAAGGTGCCGTTACGGCCCATTTTCGCAATACGCGTTTTCTGCAAGAACGGGTATTAGAACGTGGTTTTGGGGGAACTTTTGGAGCTTTCTATATTTGTCCCACCTTGTCATATGCATCTGGTGAGTTTGGTTCACTTACCTCATTGGAAAGGTGCCGTTAACGCCCATTTTCGCAATACACGTTTTCTGCAGGAAAGGGTATATGAACGTGGTTTTTGGGGAACTTTTGGAGCTTTCTATATTTGTCCCACCTTGTCTTGTACATCGACTGAGTTTGGTTCACTTACCTCATTGGGAAGGTGTGGTTACGGCCCATTTTCGCAATACACGTTTTCTGCCGGAAAGGGTATCTGAACGTGGTTTGAGGACAAGTTTTGGAGCTTTCTATATTTGTCTCACCTTGCCTTGTGCATCGACTGAGTTTGGTTCACATACCTCATTGGGAAGGTGCCGTTACGGCCCATTTTTGCAATACGCGTTTTCTGCCGGAAAGGGTATCTGAACGTGGTTTGAGGGCAACTTTTTGAACTTTCTATATTTGCCCCACCTTGTCTTATGCATCGACTGAGTTTGGTTCACTTACCTCATTGGGAAGGTGCTGTTACGGCCCATTTTCGCAATACGCGTTTTCTGTCGGAAAGGGTATATGAACGTGGTTTGGGGGAAACTTTTGGAACTTTCTATATTTGCCCCACCTTGTCATGTGTATCTGGTGAGTTTGGTTCACTTACCTCATTGGGAAGGTGCCGTTACTGCCCATTTCCGCAATACGCTTTTTCTGCCGGAGAGGGTATCTGAACGTGGTTTGGGGGCAACTTTTGGAGCTTTCTATATTTGTCCCAACTTGTCATGTGCATCTGGTGAGTTTGGTTCACTTACGTCATTGGGAAGGTGCTGTTACGTCCCATTTTCGTAATACGCGTTTTCTGTCGGAAAGGGTATCTGAACGTGATTTGGTGGCAACTTTTTGAGCTTTCTATATTTGTCCCAACTTGTCATGTGCATCTGGTGAGTTCGGTTAACTTACCTCATTGGGAAGGTGCCGTTACGGCCCATTTTCGCAATATGCGTTTTCTTCAAGAACGGTTATTAGAACATGGTTTTGGGGTAACTTTTGGAGCTTTCTATATTTGTCCCACCTTGTCATGTGCATCTGGTGAGTTTGGTTCACTTACCTCATTGTGAAGGTGCCTTTACGGCCCATTTTCGCAATACGCGTTTTCTGCAAGAACGGGTATTAGAACGTGGTTTTGGGGGAACTTTTGGAGCTTTCTATTTTTGTCCCACCTTGTCATGTGCATCTGGTTTGTTTGGTTCACTTACCTCATTGGGAAGGTGCCGTTACGGCCCATTTTCGCAATACGCGTTTTCTGCCGGATATGGTATGTGAACGTGGTTTGGGGGCAACTTTTGGAGCTTTCTATATTTGTCCCCCCTTGTCTTGTGCATCTGGTGAGTTTGGTTCACTTACCTCATTGGGAAGGTGCCGTTACGGCCCATTTTCGCAATACGCGTTTTCTGTCGGAAAGGGTATATGAACGTGGTTTGGGGGCAACTTTTGGAACTTTCTATATTTGCCCCACCTTGTCATGTGTATCTGGTGAGTTTGGTTCACTTACCTCATTTGGAAGGTGCCTTTACTGCCCATTTCCGCAATACGCTTTTTCTGCCGGAGAGGGTATCTGAACGTGGTTTGGGGGCAACTTTTGGAGCTTTCTATATTTGTCCCAACTTGTCATGTGCATCTGGTGAGATTGGTTCACTTACCTCATTGGAAAGGTGCCGGTACGGCCGATTTTCGCAATACACGTTTTCTGCCGGAAAGGGTATATGAACGTGGTTTTTGGGGAACTTTTGTAGCTTTCTATATTTGTCCCACCTTGTCTTGTACATCAACTGAGTTTGGTTCACTTACCTCATTGGGAAGGTGTGGTTACGGCCCATTTTCGCAATGCACGTTTTCTGCCGGAAAGGGTATCTGAACGTGGTTTGAGGGCAAGTTTTGGAGCTTTCTATATTTGTCTCACCTTGTCTTGTGCATCGACTGAGTTTAGTTCACTTACCTCATTGGGAAGGTGCCGTTACGGCCCATTTTCGCAATACGCGTTTTCTGTCGGAAACGGTATTAGAACGTGGTTTGGGGGCAACTTTTTGAACTTTCTATATTTGCCCCACCTTGTCATGTGTATCTGGTGAGTTTGGTTCACTTACCTCAATGGGAAGGTGCCGTTACGGCCCATTTTCGCAATACGCGTTTTCTGCCGGAAAGGGTATCTGAACGTGGTTTGGGGGCATCTTTTGGAACTTTCTATATTTGCCCCACCTTGTCTTATGCATCGACTGAGTTTGGTTCACTTACCTCATTGGGAAGGTGCCGTTACGGCCCATTTTCGCAATACGCGTTTTCTGTCGGAAAGGGTATATGAACGTGGTTTGTGGGAAACTTTTGGAACTTTCTATATTTGCCCCACCTTGTCATGTGTATCTGGTGAGTTTGGTTCACTTACCTCATTGGGAAGGTGCCGTTACTGCCCATTTCCGCAATACGCTTTTTCTGCCGGAGAGGGTATCTGAACGTGGTTTGGGGGCAACTTTTGGAGCTTTCTATATTTGTCCCAACTTGTCATGTGCATCTGGTGAGTTTGGTTCACTTACGTCATTGGGAAGGTGCCGTTACGTCCCATTTTCGCAATACGCGTTTTCTGTCGGAAAGGGTATCTGAACGTGATTTGGTGGCAACTTTTTGAGCTTTCTATATTTGTCCCAACTTGTCATGTGCATCTGGTGAGTTCGGTTCACTTACCTCATTGGGAAGGTGCCGTTACGGCCCATTTTCGCAATATGCGTTTTCTGCAAGAACGGTTATTAGAACATGGTTTTGGGGGAACTTTTGGAGCTTTCTATATTTGTCCCACCTTGTCATGTGCATCTGGTGAGTTTGGTTCACTTACCTCATTGTGAAGGTGCCGTTACGGCCCATTTTCGCAATACGCGTTTTCTGCAAGAACGGGTATTAGAACGTGGTTTTGGGGGAACTTTTGGAGCTTTCTATATTTGTCCCACCTTGTCATATGCATCTGGTGAGTTTGGTTCACTTACCTCATTGGAAAGGTGCCGTTAACGCCCATTTTCGCAATACACGTTTTCTGCAGGAAAGGGTATATGAACGTGGTTTTTGGGGAACTTTTGGAGCTTTCTATATTTGTCCCACCTTGTCTTGTACATCGACTGAGTTTGGTTCACTTACCTCATTGGGAAGGTGTGGTTACGGCCCATTTTCGCAATACACGTTTTCTGCCGGAAAGGGTATCTGAACGTGGTTTGAGGACAAGTTTTGGAGCTTTCTATATTTGTCTCACCTTGCCTTGTGCATCGACTGAGTTTGGTTCACATACCTCATTGGGAAGGTGCCGTTACGGCCCATTTTTGCAATACGCGTTTTCTGCCGGAAAGGGTATCTGAACGTGGTTTGAGGGCAACTTTTTGAACTTTCTATATTTGCCCCACCTTGTCTTATGCATCGACTGAGTTTGGTTCACTTACCTCATTGGGAAGGTGCTGTTACGGCCCATTTTCGCAATACGCGTTTTCTGTCGGAAAGGGTATATGAACGTGGTTTGGGGGAAACTTTTGGAACTTTCTATATTTGCCCCACCTTGTCATGTGTATCTGGTGAGTTTGGTTCACTTACCTCATTGGGAAGGTGCCGTTACTGCCCATTTCCGCAATACGCTTTTTCTGCCGGAGAGGGTATCTGAACGTGGTTTGGGGGCAACTTTTGGAGCTTTCTATATTTGTCCCAACTTGTCATGTGCATCTGGTGAGTTTGGTTCACTTACGTCATTGGGAAGGTGCTGTTACGTCCCATTTTCGTAATACGCGTTTTCTGTCGGAAAGGGTATCTGAACGTGATTTGGTGGCAACTTTTTGAGCTTTCTATATTTGTCCCAACTTGTCATGTGCATCTGGTGAGTTCGGTTAACTTACCTCATTGGGAAGGTGCCGTTACGGCCCATTTTCGCAATATGCGTTTTCTTCAAGAACGGTTATTAGAACATGGTTTTGGGGTAACTTTTGGAGCTTTCTATATTTGTCCCACCTTGTCATGTGCATCTGGTGAGTTTGGTTCACTTACCTCATTGTGAAGGTGCCTTTACGGCCCATTTTCGCAATACGCGTTTTCTGCAAGAACGGGTATTAGAACGTGGTTTTGGGGGAACTTTTGGAGCTTTCTATATTTGTCCCACGTTGTCATGTGCATCTGGTGAGTTTGGTTCACTTACCTCATTGGGAAGGTGCTGTTACGGCCGATTTTCGCAATACGCGTTTTCTGCCGGATATGGTATGTGAACGTGGTTTGGGGGCAACTTTTGGAGCTTTCTATATTTGTCCCACCTTGTCTTGTACATCGACTGAGTTTGGTTCACTTACCTCATTGGGAAGGTGTGGTTACGGCCCATTTTCGCAATACACGTTTTCTGCCGGAAAGGGTATCTGAACGTGGTTTGAGGGCAAGTTTTGGAGCTTTCTATATTTGTCTCACCTTGTCTTGTGCATCGACTGAGTTTGGTTCACATACCTCATTGGGAAGGTGCCGTTACGGCCCATTTTTGCAATACGCGTTTTTTGCCGGAAAGGGTATCTGAACGTGGTTTGAGGGCAACTTTTTGAACTTTCTATATTTGTCCCACCTTGTCTTGTGCATCGACTGAGTTTGGTTCACTTACCTCATTGGGAAGGTGCCGTTACGGCCCATTTTTGCAATACGCGTTTTCTGTCGGAAAGGGTATTAGAACGTGGTTTGGGGGCAACTTTTTGAACTTTCTATATTTGCCCCACCTTGTCATGTGTATCTGGTGAGTTTGGTTCACTTACGTCAATGGGAAGGTGCCGTTATGGACCATTTTCGCAATACGCGTTTTCTGCCGGAAAGGGTATCTGAACGAGGTTTGGGGGCAAGTTTTGGAGCTTTCTATATTTGTCCCAGCTTGTCTTGTGCATCTACTGAGTTAGGTTCACTTACCTCATTGGGAAGGTGCCGTTACGGCCCATTTTCGAAATACGCGTTTTCTGCAAGAACGGGTATTAGAACATGGTTTTGGGGGAACTTTTGGAGCTTTCTATATTTGTCCCACCTTGTCATGTGCATCTGGTGAGTTTGGTTCACTTACCTCATTGTGAAGGTGCCTTTACGGCCCATTTTCGCAATACGCGTTTTCTGCAAGAACGGGTATTAGAACGTGGTTTTGGGGGAACTTTTGGAGCTTTCTATATTTGTCCCACGTTGTCATGTGCATCTGGTGAGTTTGGTTCACTTACCTCATTGGGAAGGTGCCGTTACGGCCCATTTTCGTAATACGCGTTTTCTGTCGGAAAGGGTATATGAACGTGGTGTGGGGGCAACTTTTGGAACTTTCTATATTTGCCCAACTTGTCTTGTGCATCTACTGTGTTTGGTTCACTTACCTCATTGGGAAGGTGCCGTTACGGCCCATTTTCGCAATACACGTTTTCTGCCGGAAAGGGTATATGAACGTGGTTTTGGGGGAACTTTTGGAGCTTTCTATATTTGTCCCACCTTGTCTTGTACATCGACTGAGTTTGGTTCACTTACCTCATTGGGAAGGTGTGGTTACGGCCCATTTTCGCAATACACGTTTTCTGCTGGAAAGTGTATCTGAACGTGGTTTGAGGGCAAGTTTTGGAGCTTTCTATATTTGTCTCACCTTGTCTTGTGCATCGACTGAGTTTGGTTCACATACCTCATTGGGAAGGTGCCGTTACGGCCCATTTTTGCAATACGCGTTTTTTGCCGGAAAGGGTATCTGAACGTGGTTTGAGGGCAACTTTTTGAACTTTCTATATTTGTCCCACCTTGTCTTGTGCATCGACTGAGTTTGGTTCACTTACCTCATTGGGAAGGTGCCGTTACGGCCCATTTTTGCAATACGCGTTTTCTGTCGGAAAGGGTATTAGAACGTGGTTTGGGGGCAACTTTTTGAACTTTCTATATTTGCCCCACCTTGTCATGTGTATCTGGTGAGTTTGGTTCACTTACGTCAATGGGAAGGTGCCGTTATGGACCATTTTCGCAATACGCGTTTTCTGCCGGAAAGGGTATCTGAACGAGGTTTGGGGGCAAGTTTTGGAGCTTTCTATATTTGTCCCAGCTTGTCTTGTGCATCTACTGAGTTAGGTTCACTTACCTCATTGGGAAGGTGCCGTTACGGCCCAATTTCGAAATACGCGTTTTCTGCAAGAACGGGTATTAGAACATGATTTTGGGGGAACTTTTGGAGCTTTCTATATTTGTCCCACCTTGTCATGTGCATCTGGTGAGTTTGTTTCACTTACCTCATTGGGAAGGTGCTGTTACGGCCGATTTTCGCAATACGCGTTTTCTGCCGGATATGGTATGTGAACGTGGTTTGGGGGCAACTTTTGGAGCTTTCTATATTTGTCCCACCTTGTCTTGTACATCGACTGAGTTTGGTTCACTTACCTCATTGGGAAGGTGTGGTTACGGCCCATTTTCGCAATACACGTTTTCTGCCGGAAAGGGTATCTGCACGTGGTTTGAGGGCAAGTTTTGGAGCTTTCTATATTTGTCTCACCTTGTCTTGTGCATCGACTGAGTTTGGTTCACATACCTCATTGGGAAGGTGCCGTTACGGCCCATTTTTGCAATACGCGTTTTTTGCCGGAAAGGGTATCTGAACGTGGTTTGAGGGCAACTTTTTGAACTTTCTATATTTGTCCCACCTTGTCTTGTGCATCGACTGAGTTTGGTTCACTTACCTCATTGGGAAGGTGCCGTTACGGCCCATTTTTGCAATACGCATTTTCTGTCGGAAAGGGTATTAGAACGTGGTTTGGGGGCAACTTTTTGAACTTTCTATATTTGCCCCACCTTGTCATGTGTATCTGGTGAGTTTGGTTCACTTACGTCAATGGGAAGGTGCCGTTATGGACCATTTTCGCAATACGCGTTTTCTGCCGGAAAGGGTATCTGAACGAGGTTTGGGGGCAAGTTTTGGAGCTTTCTATATTTGTCCCAGCTTGTCTTGTGCATCTACTGAGTTAGGTTCACTTACCTCATTGGGAAGGTGCCGTTACGGCCCATTTTCGAAATACGCGTTTTCTGCAAGAACTGGTATTAGAACATGATTTTGGGGGAACTTTTGGAGCTTTCTATATTTGTCCCACCTTGTCATGTGCATCTGGTGAGTTTGTTTCACTTACCTCATTGGGAAGGTGCTGTTAAGGCCCATTTTCGCAATACGCGTTTTCTGCCGGATATGGTATGTGAACGTGGTTTGGGGGCAACTTTTGGAGCTTTCTATATTTGTCCCCCCTTGTCATGTGCACCTGGTGAGTTTGGTTCACTTACCTCATTGGGAAGGTGCCGTTACGGCCCATTTTCGCAATACGCGTTTTCTGTCGGAAAGGGTATATGAACGTGGTTTGGGGGCATCTTTTGGAACTTTCTATATTTGCCCCACCTTGTCTTATGCATCGACTGAGTTTGGTTCACTTACCTCATTGGGAAGGTGCCGTTACGGCCCATTTTCGCAATACGCGTTTTCTGTCGGAAAGGGTATATGAACGTGGTTTGGGGGCAACTTTTGGAACTTTCTATATTTGCCCCACCTTGTCATGTGTATCTGGTGAGTTTGGTTCACTTACCTCATTGGGAAGGTGCCGTTACTGCCCATTTCCGCAATACGCTTTTTCTGCCGGAGAGGGTATCTGAACGTGGTTTGGGGGCAACTTTTGGAGCTTTCTGTATTTGTCCCAACTTGTCATGTGCATCTGGTGAGTTTGGTTCACTTACATCATTGGGAAGGTGCCGTTACGGCCCATTTTCGCAATACGCGTTTTCTGTCGGAAAGGGTATCTGAACGTGTTTTGGTGGCAACTTTTTGAACTTTCTATATTTGTCCCAACTTGTCATGTGCATCTGGTGAGTTTGGTTCACTTACCTCATTGGGAAGGTGCCGTTACGGCCCATTTTCGCAATACGCGTTTTCTGCAAGAACGGTTATTAGAACATGGTTTTGGGGGAACTTTTGGAGCTTTCTATATTTGTCCCACCTTGTCATGTGCATCTGGTGAGTTTGGTTCACTTACCTCATTGTGAAGGTGCCGTTACGGCCCATTTTCGCAATACGCGTTTTCTGCAAGAACGGGTATTAGAACGTGGTTTTGGGGGAACTTTTGGAGCTTTCTATATTTGTCCCACGTTGTCATGTGCATCTGGTGAGTTTGGTTCACTTACCTCATTGGGAAGGTGCCGTTACGGCCCATTTTCGTAATACGCGTTTTCTGTCGGAAAGGGTATATGAACGTGGTGTGGGGGCAACTTTTCGAACTTTCTATATTTGCCCACCTTGTCTTGTGCATCTACTGAGTTTGGTTCACTTACCTCATTGGGATGGTGCCGTTACGGCCCATTTTCGCAATACGCGTTTTCTGCAAGAACGGGTATTAGAAAGTGGTTTTGGGGGAACTTTTGGAGCTTTCTATATTTGCCCCACCTTGTGATGTGCATCTGGTGAGTTTGGTTCACTTACCTCATTGGAAAGGTGCCGTTACGGCCGATTTTCGCAATACACGTTTTCTGCCGGAAAGGGTATATGAACGTGGTTTTTGGGGAACTTTGGGAGCTTTCTATATTTGTCCCACCTTGTCATTTGCATCTGGTGAGTATGGTTCACTTACCTCATTGGAAAGGTGCCGTTACGGCCCATTTTCGCAATACGCGTTTTCTGCCGGAAAGGGTATCTGAACGTGGTTTGGGGGCAAGTTTTGGAGCTTTCTATATTTGTCCCACCTTGTCTTGTGCATCGACTGAGTTTGGTTCACTTACCTCATTGGGAAGGTGCCGTTACGGCCCATTTTCACAATACGCGTTTTCTGTCGGAAAGGGTATTAGAACGTGGTTTGGGGGCAACTTTTTGAACTTTCTATATTTGCCCCACCTTGTCATGTGTATCTGGTGAGTTTGGTTCACTTACCTCAATGGGAAGGTGCCGTTACGGCCCATTTTCGCAGTACGCGTTTTCTGCCGGAAAGGGTATCTGAACGAGGTTTGGGGCAAGTTTTGGAGCTTTCTATATTTGTCCCAGCTTGTCTTGTGCATCTACTGAGTTAGGTTCACTTACCTCATTGGGAAGGTGACGTTACGGCCCATTTTCGAAATACGCGTTTTCTGCAAGAACGGGTATTAGAACATGGTTTGGGGGAACTTTTGGAGCTTTCTATATTTGTCCCACCTTGTCATGTGCATCTGGTGAGTTTGGTTCACTTACCTCATTGGGAAGGTGTCGTTACGGCCCATTTTCGCAATACGCGTTTTCTGCCGGATATGGTATGTGAACGTGGTTTGGGGGCAACTTTTGGAGCTTTCTATATTTGTCCCACCTTGTCTTGTGCATCTGGTGAGTTTGGTTCACTTACCTCATTGGGAAGGTGCCGTTACGGCCCATTTTCGCAATACGCGTTTTCTGTCGGAAAGGGTATATGAACGTGGTTTGGGGGCATCTTTTGGAACTTTCTATATTTGCCCCACCTTGTCTTGTGCATCGACTGAGTTTGGTTCACTTACCTCATTGGGAAGGTGCCGTTACGGCCCATTTTCGCAATACGCGTTTTCTGTCGGAAAGGGTATATGAACGTGGTTTGGGGGCAACTTTTGGAACTTTCTATATTTGCCCCACCTTGTCATGTGTATCTGGTGAGTTTGGTTCACTTACCTCATTGGGAAGGTGCCGTTACTGCCCATTTCCGCAATACGCTTTTTCTGCCGGAGAGGGTATCTGAACGTGGTTTGGGGGCAACTTTTGGAGCTTTCTATATTTGTCCCAACTTGTCATGTGCATCTGGTGAGTTTGGTTCACTTACCTCATTGGGAAGGTGCCGTTACGGCCCATTTTCGCAATACGCGTTTTCTGTCGGAAAGGGTATCTGAACGTGTTTTGGTGGCAACTTTTTGAGCTTTCTATATTTGTCCCAACTTGTCATGTGCATCTGGTGAGTTTGGTTCACTTACCTCATTGGGAAGGTGCCGTTATGGCCCATTTTCTCAATACGCGTTTTCTGCAAGAACGGTTATTAGAACATGGTTTTGGGGAAACTTTTGGAGCTTTCTATATTTGTCCCACCTTGTCACGCGCATCTGGTGAGTTTGGTTCACTTACCTCATTGTGAAGGTGCCGTTACGGCCCATTTTCGCAGTACACGTTTTCTGCAAGAACGGGTATTAGAACGTGGTTTTGGGGGAACTTTTGGAGCTTTCTATATTTGTCCCACGTTGTCATGTGCATCTGGTGAGTTTGGTTCACTTACCTCATTGGGAAGGTGTTGTTACGGCCCATTTTCGCAATACGCGTTTTCTGCCGGATATGGTATGTGAACGTGGTTTGGGGGCAACTTTTGGAGCTTTCTATATTTGTCCCACCTTGTCTTGTGCATCTGGTGAGTTTGGTTCACTTACCTCATTGGGAAGGTGCCGTTACGGCCCATTTTCGCAATACGCGTTTTCTGTCGGAAAGGGTATATGAACGTGGTTTGGGGGCATCTTTTGGAACTTTCTATATTTGCCCCACCTTGTCTTGTGCATCGACTGAGTTTGGTTCACTTACCTCATTGGGAAGGTGCCGTTACGGCCCATTTTCGCAATACGCGTTTTCTGTCGGAAAGGGTATATGAACGTGGTTTGGGGGCAACTTTTGGAACTTTCTATATTTGCCCCACCTTGTCATGTGTATCTGGTGAGTTTGGTTCACTTACCTCATTGGGAAGGTGCCGTTACTGCCCATTTCCGCAATACGCTTTTTCTGCCGGAGAGGGTATCTGAACGTGGTTTGGGGGCAACTTTTGGAGCTTTCTATATTTGTCCCAACTTGTCATGTGCATCTGGTGAGTTTGGTTCACTTACCTCATTGGGAAGGTGCCGTTACGGCCCATTTTCACAATACGCGTTTTCTGTCGGAAAGGGTATCTGAACGTGTTTTGGTGGCAACTTTTTGAGCTTTCTATATTTGTCCCAACTTGTCATGTGCATCTGGTGAGTTTGGTTCACTTACCTCATTGGGAAGGTGCCGTTACTGCCCATTTCCGCAATACGCTTTTTCTGCCGGAAAGGGTATCTGAACGAGGTTTGGGGCAAGTTTTGGAGCTTTCTATATTTGTCCCAGCTTGTCTTGTGCATCTACTGAGTTAGGTTCACTTACCTCATTGGGAAGGTGACGTTACGGCCCATTTTCGAAATACGCGTTTTCTGCAAGAACGGGTATTAGAACATGGTTTGGGGGAACTTTTGGAGCTTTCTATATTTGTCCCACCTTGTCATGTGCATCTGGTGAGTTTGGTTCACTTACCTCATTGGGAAGGTGTCGTTACGGCCCATTTTCGCAATACGCGTTTTCTGCCGGATATGGTATGTGAACGTGGTTTGGGGGCAACTTTTGGAGCTTTCTATATTTGTCCCACCTTGTCTTGTGCATCTGGTGAGTTTGGTTCACTTACCTCATTGGGAAGGTGCCGTTACGGCCCATTTTCGCAATACGCGTTTTCTGTCGGAAAGGGTATATGAACGTGGTTTGGGGGCATCTTTTGGAACTTTCTATATTTGCCCCACCTTGTCTTGTGCATCGACTGAGTTTGGTTCACTTACCTCATTGGGAAGGTGCCGTTACGGCCCATTTTCGCAATACGCGTTTTCTGTCGGAAAGGGTATATGAACGTGGTTTGGGGGCAACTTTTGGAACTTTCTATATTTGCCCCACCTTGTCATGTGTATCTGGTGAGTTTGGTTCACTTACCTCATTGGGAAGGTGCCGTTACTGCCCATTTCCGCAATACGCTTTTTCTGCCGGAGAGGGTATCTGAACGTGGTTTGGGGGCAACTTTTGGAGCTTTCTATATTTGTCCCAACTTGTCATGTGCATCTGGTGAGTTTGGTTCACTTACCTCATTGGGAAGGTGCCGTTACGGCCCATTTTCGCAATACGCGTTTTCTGTCGGAAAGGGTATCTGAACGTGTTTTGGTGGCAACTTTTTGAGCTTTCTATATTTGTCCCAACTTGTCATGTGCATCTGGTGAGTTTGGTTCACTTACCTCATTGGGAAGGTGCCGTTATGGCCCATTTTCTCAATACGCGTTTTCTGCAAGAACGGTTATTAGAACATGGTTTTGGGGAAACTTTTGGAGCTTTCTATATTTGTCCCACCTTGTCACGCGCATCTGGTGAGTTTGGTTCACTTACCTCATTGTGAAGGTGCCGTTACGGCCCATTTTCGCAGTACACGTTTTCTGCAAGAACGGGTATTAGAACGTGGTTTTGGGGGAACTTTTGGAGCTTTCTATATTTGTCCCACGTTGTCATGTGCATCTGGTGAGTTTGGTTCACTTACCTCATTGGGAAGGTGTTGTTACGGCCCATTTTCGCAATACGCGTTTTCTGCCGGATATGGTATGTGAACGTGGTTTGGGGGCAACTTTTGGAGCTTTCTATATTTGTCCCACCTTGTCTTGTGCATCTGGTGAGTTTGGTTCACTTACCTCATTGGGAAGGTGCCGTTACGGCCCATTTTCGCAATACGCGTTTTCTGTCGGAAAGGGTATATGAACGTGGTTTGGGGGCATCTTTTGGAACTTTCTATATTTGCCCCACCTTGTCTTGTGCATCGACTGAGTTTGGTTCACTTACCTCATTGGGAAGGTGCCGTTACGGCCCATTTTCGCAATACGCGTTTTCTGTCGGAAAGGGTATATGAACGTGGTTTGGGGGCAACTTTTGGAACTTTCTATATTTGCCCCACCTTGTCATGTGTATCTGGTGAGTTTGGTTCACTTACCTCATTGGGAAGGTGCCGTTACTGCCCATTTCCGCAATACGCTTTTTCTGCCGGAGAGGGTATCTGAACGTGGTTTGGGGGCAACTTTTGGAGCTTTCTATATTTGTCCCAACTTGTCATGTGCATCTGGTGAGTTTGGTTCACTTACCTCATTGGGAAGGTGCCGTTACGGCCCATTTTCACAATACGCGTTTTCTGTCGGAAAGGGTATCTGAACGTGTTTTGGTGGCAACTTTTTGAGCTTTCTATATTTGTCCCAACTTGTCATGTGCATCTGGTGAGTTTGGTTCACTTACCTCATTGGGAAGGTGCCGTTACGGCCCATTTTCGCAATACGCGTTTTCTGCAAGAACGGTTATTAGAACATGGTTTTGGGAAAACTTTTGGAGCTTTCTATATTTGTCCCACCTTGTCATGCGCATCTGGTGAGTTTGGTTCACTTACCTCATTGTGAAGGTGCCGTTACGGCCCATTTTCGCAGTACACGTTTTCTGCAAGAACGGGTATTAGAACGTGGTTTTGGGGGAACTTTTGGAGCTTTCTATATTTGTCCCACGTTGTCATGTGCATCTGGTGAGTTTGGTTCACTTACCTCATTGGGAAGGTGCCGTTACGGCCCATTTTCGTAATACGCGTTTTCTGTCGGAAAGGGTATATGAACGTGGTGTGGGTGCAACTTTTGGAACTTTCTATATTTGCCCACCTTGTCTTGTGCATCTACTGAGTTTGGTTCACTTACCTCATTGAGAAGGTGCCGTTACGGCCCATTTTCGCAATACGCGTTTTCTGCAAGAACGGGTATTAGAAAGTGGTTTTGGGGGAACTTTTGGAGCTTTCTATATTTGCCCCACCTTGTCATTTGCATCTGGTGAGTTTGGTTCACTTACCTCATTGGAAAGGTGCCGTTACGGCCGATTTTCGCAATACACGTTTTCTGCCGGAAAGGGTATATGAACGTGGTTTTGGGGGAACTTTGGGAGCTTTCTATATTTATCCCACCTTGTCATGTGCATCTGGTGAGTATGGTTCACTTACCTCATTGGAAAGGTGCCGTTACGGCCCATTTTCGCAATAGACGTTTTCTGCCGGAAAGGGTATATGAACATGGTTTTTGGGGAACTTTTGGAGCTTTCTATATTTGTCCCACCTTGTCTTGTGCATCGACTGAGTTTGGTTCACTTACCTCATTGGGAAGGTGTGGTTACGGCCCATTTTCGCAATACACATTTTCTGCCGGAAAGGGTATCTGAACGTGGTTTGAGGGCAAGTTTTGGAGCTTTCTATATTTGTCTCACCTTGTCTTGTGCATCGACTGAGTTTGGTTCACATACCTCATTGGAAGGTGCCGTTATTGCCCATTTTCGAAATACGCGTTTTCTGCAAGAACGGGTATTAGAACGTGGTTTTGGGGGAACTTTTGGAGCTTTCTATATTTGTCCCACCTTGTCATGTGCATCTGGTGAGTTTGGTTTACTTACCTCATTGGGAAGGTGCGGTTACGGCCCATTTTCGCAATACGCGTTTTCTGCCGGAAAGGGTATCTGAACGTGGTTTGGGGGCAAGTTTTGGAGCTTTCTATATTTGTCCCACCTTGTCTTGTGCATCAACTGAGTTTGGTTCACTTACCTCATTGGGAAGGTGCCGTTACGGCCCATTTTCGCAATACGCGTTTTCTGTCGGAAAGGGTATTAGAACGTGGTTTGGGGGCAACTTTTTGAACTTTCTATATTTGCCCCACCTTGTCATGTGTATCTGGTGAGTTTGGTTCACTTACCTCAATGGGAAGGTGCCGTTACGGCCCATTTTCGCAGTACGCGTTTTCTGCCGGAAAGGGTATCTGAACGAGGTTTGGGGCAAGTTTTGGAGCTTTCTATATTTGTCCCAGCTTGTCTTGTGCATCTACTTAGTTAGGTTCACTTACCTCATTGGGAAGGTGCCGTTACGGTCCATTTTCGAAATACGCGTTTTCTGCAAGAACGGGTATTAGAACATGGTTTGGGGGAACTTTTGGAGCTTTCTATATTTGTCCCACCTTGTCATGTGCATCTGGTGAGTTTGGTTCACTTACCTCATTGGGAAGGTGTCGTTACGGCCCATTTTCGCAATACGCGTTTTCTGCCGGATATGGTATGTGAACGTGGTTTGGGGGCAACTTTTGGAGCTTTCTATATTTGTCCCCCATTGTCTTGTGCATCTGGTGAGTTTGGTTCACTTACCTCATTGGGAAGGTGCCGTTACGGCCCATTTTCGCAATACGCGTTTTCTGTAGGAAAGGGTATATGAACGTGGTTTGGGGGCATCTTTTGGAACTTTCTATATTTGCCCCACCTTGTCTTGTGCATCGACTGAGTTTGGTTCACTTACCTCATTGGGAAGGTGCCGTTACGGCCCATTTTCGCAATACGCGTTTTCTGTCGGAAAGGGTATATGAACGTGGTTTGGGGGCAACTTTTGGAACTTTCTATATTTGCCCCACCTTGTCATGTGTATCTGGTGAGTTTGGTTCACTTACCTCATTGGGAAGGTGCCGTTACGGCCCATTTTCGCAATACGCATTTTCTGCAAGAACGGTTATTAGAACATGGTTTTGGGGAAACTTTTGGAGCTTTCTATATTTGTCCCACCTTGTCATGTGCATCTGGTGAGTTTGGTTCACTTTCCTCATTGGGAAGGTGCCCTTACGGCCCATTTTCGCAATACGCGTTTTCTGAAAGAATGGGTATTAGAACGTGGTTTTGGGGGAACTTTTGGAGCTTTCTATATTTGCCCCACCTTGTCATGTGCATCTGGTGAGTTTGGTTCACTTACCTAATTGGGAAGGTGCCGTCACGGCCCATTTTCGCAATACGCGTTTTCTGCCGGAAAGGGTATCTGAACGTGGTTTAGGGGCTAGTTTTGGAGATTTCTATATTTATCCCACCTTGTCTTGTGCATCGACTGAGTTTGGTTCACTTACCTCATTGGGAAGGTGTGGTTACGGCCCATTTTCGCAATATACGTTTTCTGCCGGAAAGGGTATATGAACGTGGTTTGAGGGCAAGTTTTGGAGCTTTCTATATTTGTCTCACCTTGTCTTGTGCATCGACTGAGTTTGGTTCACATACCTCATTGGGAAGGTGCCGTTACGGCCCATTTTCGCAATACGCGTTTTCTGTCGGAAAGGGTATCTGAACGTGGTTTGGGGGGGAACTTTTGGAGCTTTCTATATTTGCCCCACCTTGTCACGTGCATCAGGTGAGTTTGGTTCACTTACCTCATTGGGAAGGTGCCGTTACGGCTCATTTTCGCAATACGCGTTTTCTGCAAGAACGGGTATTAGAACGTGGTTTTGGGGGAACTTTTGGAGCTCTCTATATTTGTCTCAACTTGTCATGTGCATCTGGTGAGTTTGGTTCACTTACCTCATTGGGAAGGTGCCGTTACGGCCCATTTTCGCAATACGCGTTTTCTGCATGAACAGGTATTAGAACGTGGTTTTGGGGGAACTTTTGGAGCTTTCTATATTTGCCCCACCTTGTCATGTGCATCTGGTGAGTTTGGTTCACTTACCTCATTGGGAAGGTGCCGTTACAGCCCATTTTCGCAATACGGGTTTTCTGTCGGAAAGGGTATATGAACGTGGTTTGGGGGCAACTTTTGGAACTTTCTATATTTGCCCCACCTTGTCATGTGTATCTGGTGAGTTTGGTTCACTTACCTCATTGGGAAGGTGCCGTTACTGCCCATTTCTGCAATACGCTTTTTATGCCGGAGAGGGTATCTGAACGTGGTTTGGGGGCAACTTTTGGAGCTTTCTAAATTTGTACCACCTTGTCTTGTGCATCTACTGAGTTTGGTTCACTTACCTCATTGGGAAGGTGCCGTTACGGCCCATTTTCGCAATACGCGTTTTCTGCAAGAACGGGTATTAGAACGTGGTTTTGGGGTGGAACTTTTGGAGCTTTCTATATTTGCCCCACTTTGTCATGTGCATCTGGTGAGTTTGGTTCACTTACCTCATTGGGAAGGTGCCGTTACGGCCCATTTTCGCAATACGCGTTTTCTGTCGGAAAGGGTATCTGAACGTGGTTTGGGGGCAAGTTTTGGAGCTTTCTATATTTGTACCAGCTTGTCTTGTGCATCTACTGAGTTAGGTTCACTTGCCTCATTGGGAAGGTGCCGTTACGGCCCACTTTCGCAATACGCGTTTTCTGCAAGAACGGGTATTAGAACATGATTTTGGGGGAACTTTTGGAGCTTTCTATATTTGTCCCACCTTGTCATGTTCATCTGGTGAGTTTGGTTCACTTTCCTCATTGGGAAGGTGCCGTTACGGCCCATTTTCGCAGTACGCATTTTCTGCAAGAACGGATATTAGAACGTGGTTTTGGGGGAACTTTTGGAGCTTTCTATATTTGTCCCACCTTGTCATGTGCATCTGTTGAGTTTGGTTCACTTACCTCATTGGGAAGCTGCCTTTACGGCCCATTTTTGCAATACGCGTTTTCTGCCGGAAAGGGTATGTGAACGTGGTTTGGGGGCAACTTTTGGAGCTTTCTATATTTGTCCCACCTTGTCTTGTGCATCTGCTGAGTTTGGTTCACTTACCTCATTGGGAAGGTGCCGTTACGGCCCATTTTCGCAATACGCGTTTTCTGTCGGAAAGGGTATATGAACGTGGTTTGGGTGCAACTTTTGGAGCTTTCTATATTTGTCCCACCTTGTCTTGTGCATCTACTGAGTTTGGTTCACTTACCTCATTGGGAAGCTGCCGTTACGGCCCATTTTCGCAATACGCGTTTTCTGTCGGAAAGGGTATATGAACGTGGTTTGGGTGCAACTTTTGGAACTTTCTATATTTGCCCCACCTTGTCATGTGTATCTGGTGAGTTTGGTTCACTTACCTCATTGGGAAGCTGCTCTTACTGCCCATTTTCGCAATACGCTTTTTCTGCCGGAAAGGGTATCTGAACGTGGTTTGGGGGCAACTTTTGGAGCTTTCTATATTTGTCCCACCTTGTCTTGTGCATCTAGTGAGTTTGGTTCACTTACCTCATATGGAAGGTGCCGTTACGGCCCATTTTCGCAATACGCGTTTTCTGCAAGAACGGGTATTAGAACGTGGTTTTGGGGGAACTTTTGGAGCTTTCTATATTTGCCCCACCTTGTCATGTGCATCTGGTGAGTTTGGTTCACTTACCTCATTGGAAAGGTGCCGTTACGGCCGATTTTCGCAATACGCGTTTTCTGCCGGAAAGGGTATCTGAACATGGTTTGTGGGCAAGTTTTGGAGCTTTCTATGTTTGTCCCACCTTGTCTTGTGCATCTACTGAGTTTGGTTCACTTACCTCATTGGGAAGGTTCAGTTAGGGCCCATTTTCGCAATACGTGTTTTCTGCCGGAAAGGGTATATGAACGTGGTTTTGGGGGAACTTTCGGAGCTTTCTATATTTGCCCCACCTTGTCATGTGCATCTGGTGAGTTTGGTTCACTTTCCTCATTGGGAAGGTGCCCTTACGGCCCATTTTCGCAATACGCGTTTTCTGAAAGAATGGGTATTAGAACGTGGTTTTGGGGGAACTTTTGGAGATTTCTATATTTATCCCAGCTTGTCTTGTGCATCTACTGAGTTAGGTTCACTTACCTCATTGGGAAGGTGCCGTCACGGCCCATTTTCGCAATGCACGTTTTCTGTCGGAAAGGGTATCTGAACATGGTTTGGGGGCAACTTTTGGAACTTTATATATTTGCCCCACCTTGTCATGTGCATCTGTTGAGTTTGGTTCACTTACCTCATTGGGAAGGTGCCGTTACGGCCCATTTTCGCAATACGCGTTTTCTGTCGGAAAGGGTATCTGAACGTGGTTTGGGGCAACTTTTGGAGCTTTCTATATTTGTACCAGCTTGTCTTGTGCATCTACTGAGTTAGGTTCACTTGCCTCATTGGGAAGGTGCCGTTACGGCCCACTTTCGCAATACGCGTTTTCTGCAAGAACGGGTATTAGAACATGATTTTGGGGGAACTTTTGGAGCTTTCTATATTTGTCCCACCTTGTCATGTTCATCTGGTGAGTTTGGTTCACTTTCCTCATTGGGAAGGTGCCGTTACGGCCCATTTTCGCAGTACGCATTTTCTGCAAGAACGGATATTAGAACGTGGTTTTGGGGGAACTTTTGGAGCTTTCTATATTTGTCCCACCTTGTCATGTGCATCTGTTGAGTTTGGTTCACTTACCTCATTGGGAAGCTGCCTTTACGGCCCATTTTTGCAATACGCGTTTTCTGCCGGAAAGGGTATGTGAACGTGGTTTGGGGGCAACTTTTGGAGCTTTCTATATTTGTCCCACCTTGTCTTGTGCATCTGCTGAGTTTGGTTCACTTACCTCATTGGGAAGGTGCCGTTACGGCCCATTTTCGCAATACGCGTTTTCTGTCGGAAAGGGTATATGAACGTGGTTTGGGTGCAACTTTTGGAGCTTTCTATATTTGTCCCACCTTGTCTTGTGCATCTACTGAGTTTGGTTCACTTACCTCATTGGGAAGCTGCCGTTACGGCCCATTTTCGCAATACGCGTTTTCTGTCGGAAAGGGTATATGAACGTGGTTTGGGTGCAACTTTTGGAACTTTCTATATTTGCCCCACCTTGTCATGTGTATCTGGTGAGTTTGGTTCACTTACCTCATTGGGAAGCTGCTGTTACTGCCCATTTTCGCAATACGCTTTTTCTGCCGGAAAGGGTATCTGAACGTGGTTTGGGGGCAACTTTTGGAGCTTTCTATATTTGTCCCACCTTGTCTTGTGCATCTAGTGAGTTTGGTTCACTTACCTCATATGGAAGGTGCCGTTACGGCCCATTTTCGCAATACGCGTTTTCTGCAAGAACGGGTATTAGAACGTGGTTTTGGGGGAACTTTTGGAGCTTTCTATATTTGCCCCACCTTGTCATGTGCATCTGGTGAGTTTGGTTCACTTACCTCATTGGAAAGGTGCCGTTACGGCCGATTTTCGCAATACGCGTTTTCTGCCGGAAAGGGTATCTGAACATGGTTTGTGGGCAAGTTTTGGAGCTTTCTATGTTTGTCCCACCTTGTCTTGTGCATCTACTGAGTTTGGTTCACTTACCTCATTGGGAAGGTTCAGTTAGGGCCCATTTTCGCAATACGCGTTTTCTGCCGGAAAGGGTATATGAACGTGGTTTTGGGGGAACTTTCGGAGCTTTCTATATTTGCCCCACCTTGTCATGTGCATCTGGTGAGTTTGGTTCACTTTCCTCATTGGGAAGGTGCCCTTACGGCCCATTTTCGCAATACGCGTTTTCTGAAAGAATGGGTATTAGAACGTGGTTTTGGGGGAACTTTTGGAGATTTCTATATTTATCCCAGCTTGTCTTGTGCATCTACTGAGTTAGGTTCACTTACCTCATTGGGAAGGTGCCGTCACGGCCCATTTTCGCAATGCACGTTTTCTGTCGGAAAGGGTATCTGAACATGGTTTGGGGGCAACTTTTGGAACTTTCTATATTTGCCCCACCTTGTCATGTGCATCTGTTGAGTTTGGTTCACTTACCTCATTGGGAAGGTGCCGTTACGGCCCATTTTCGCAATACGCGTTTTCTGTCGGAAAGGGTATCTGAACGTGGTTTGGGGCAACTTTTGGAGCTTTCTATATTTGTCACAACTTGTCATGTGCATCTGGTGAGTTTGGTTCACTTACCTCATTGGGAAGGTGCCGTTACGGCCCATTTTCGCAATACGCGTTTTCTGCAAGAACGGGTATTAGAACGTGGTTTTGGGGGAACTTTTGGAGCTTTCTATATTTGTCCACACGTGTCATGTGCATCTGGTGAGTTTGGTTCACTTACCTCATTGGGAAGGTGCCGTTACGGCCCATTTTCGCAATACGCGTTTTCTGTCGGAAAGGGTATATGAACGTGGTTTGGGGGCAACGTTTGGAACTTTCTATATTTGCCCCACCTTGTCATGTGTATCTGGTGAGTTTAGTTCACTTACCTCATTGGGAAGGTGCCGTCACGGCCCATTTTCGCAATACGCGTTTTCTGTCAGAAAGGGTTTCTGAACTTGGTTTTGGGGGAACTTTTGGAGCTTTCTATATTTGTCCCACCTTGTCTTGTGCATCTAGTGAGTTTGGTTCACTTACCTCATAGGGAAGGTGCCGTTACGGCCCATTTTCGCAATATGCGTTTTCTGCTAGAACGGGTATTAGAACGTGGTTTTGGGGGAACTTTTGGAGCGTTCTATATTTACCCCACCTTGTCATGTGCATCTGGTGAGTTTGGTTCACTTACCTCATTGGAAAGGTGCCGTTACGGCCGAATTTCGCAATACGCGTTTTCTGCCGGAAAGGGTATCTGAACATGGTTTGGGGGCAAGTTTTGGAGCTTTCTATATTTGTCCCACCTTGTCTTGTGCATCTACTGAGTTTGGTTCACTTACCTCATTGGGAAGGTGCAGTTAGGGCCCATTTTCGCAATACGCGTTTTCTGTCGGAAATGGTATATGAATGTGATTTTGGGGGAACTTTTGGAGCTTTCTATATTTGCCCCACCTTGTCATGTGCATCTGGTGAGTTTGGTTCACTTTCCTCATTGGGAAGGTGCCGTTACGGCCCATTTTCGCAATACGCGTTTTCTGCAAGAACGGGTATTAGAACGTGGTTTTGGGGGAACTATTGGAGCTTTCTATATTTGCCCCACCTTGTCATGTGCATCTGGTGAGTTTGGTTCACTTACCTCATTGGGAAGCTGCCGTTACGGCCCATTTTCGCAATACGCGTTTTCTGTCGGAAAGGGTATATGAACGTGGTTTGGGTGCAACTTTTGGAACTTTCTATATTTGCCCCACCTTGTCATGTGTATCTGGTGAGTTTGGTTCACTTACCTCATTGGGAAGCTGCTGTTACTGCCCATTTTCGCAATACGCTTTTTCTGCCGGAAAGGGTATCTGAACGTGGTTTGGGGGCAACTTTTGGAGCTTTCTATATTTGTCCCACCTTGTCTTGTGCATCTAGTGAGTTTGGTTCACTTACCTCATATGGAAGGTGCCGTTACGGCCCATTTTCGCAATACGCGTTTTCTGCAAGAACGGGTATTAGAACGTGGTTTTGGGGGAACTTTTGGAGCTTTCTATATTTGCCCCACCTTGTCATGTGCATCTGGTGAGTTTGGTTCACTTACCTCATTGGAAAGGTGCCGTTACGGCCGATTTTCGCAATACGCGTTTTCTGCCGGAAAGGGTATCTGAACATGGTTTGTGGGCAAGTTTTGGAGCTTTCTATGTTTGTCCCACCTTGTCTTGTGCATCTACTGAGTTTGGTTCACTTACCTCATTGGGAAGGTTCAGTTAGGGCCCATTTTCGCAATACGCGTTTTCTGCCGGAAAGGGTATATGAACGTGGTTTTGGGGGAACTTTCGGAGCTTTCTATATTTGCCCCACCTTGTCATGTGCATCTGGTGAGTTTGGTTCACTTTCCTCATTGGGAAGGTGCCCTTACGGCCCATTTTCGCAATACGCGTTTTCTGAAAGAATGGGTATTAGAACGTGGTTTTGGGGGAACTTTTGGAGATTTCTATATTTATCCCAGCTTGTCTTGTGCATCTACTGAGTTAGGTTCACTTACCTCATTGGGAAGGTGCCGTCACGGCCCATTTTCGCAATGCACGTTTTCTGTCGGAAAGGGTATCTGAACATGGTTTGGGGGCAACTTTTGGAACTTTCTATATTTGCCCCACCTTGTCATGTGCATCTGTTGAGTTTGGTTCACTTACCTCATTGGGAAGGTGCCGTTACGGCCCATTTTCGCAATACGCGTTTTCTGTCGGAAAGGGTATCTGAACGTGGTTTGGGGCAACTTTTGGAGCTTTCTATATTTGTCACAACTTGTCATGTGCATCTGGTGAGTTTGGTTCACTTACCTCATTGGGAAGGTGCCGTTACGGCCCATTTTCGCAATACGCGTTTTCTGCAAGAACGGGTATTAGAACGTGGTTTTGGGGGAACTTTTGGAGCTTTCTATATTTGTCCACACGTGTCATGTGCATCTGGTGAGTTTGGTTCACTTACCTCATTGGGAAGGTGCCGTTACGGCCCATTTTCGCAATACGCGTTTTCTGTCGGAAAGGGTATATGAACGTGGTTTGGGGGCAACGTTTGGAACTTTCTATATTTGCCCCACCTTGTCATGTGTATCTGGTGAGTTTAGTTCACTTACCTCATTGGGAAGGTGCCGTCACGGCCCATTTTCGCAATACGCGTTTTCTGTCAGAAAGGGTTTCTGAACTTGGTTTTGGGGGAACTTTTGGAGCTTTCTATATTTGTCCCACCTTGTCTTGTGCATCTAGTGAGTTTGGTTCACTTACCTCATAGGGAAGGTGCCGTTACGGCCCATTTTCGCAATATGCGTTTTCTGCTAGAACGGGTATTAGAACGTGGTTTTGGGGGAACTTTTGGAGCGTTCTATATTTACCCCACCTTGTCATGTGCATCTGGTGAGTTTGGTTCACTTACCTCATTGGAAAGGTGCCGTTACGGCCGAATTTCGCAATACGCGTTTTCTGCCGGAAAGGGTATCTGAACATGGTTTGGGGGCAAGTTTTGGAGCTTTCTATATTTGTCCCACCTTGTCTTGTGCATCTACTGAGTTTGGTTCACTTACCTCATTGGGAAGGTGCAGTTAGGGCCCATTTTCGCAATACGCGTTTTCTGTCGGAAATGGTATATGAATGTGATTTTGGGGGAACTTTTGGAGCTTTCTATATTTGCCCCACCTTGTCATGTGCATCTGGTGAGTTTGGTTCACTTTCCTCATTGGGAAGGTGCCGTTACGGCCCATTTTCGCAATACGCGTTTTCTGCAAGAACGGGTATTAGAACGTGGTTTTGGGGGAACTATTGGAGCTTTCTATATTTGCCCCACCTTGTCATGTGCATCTGGTGAGTTTGGTTCACTTACCTCATTGGGAAGGTGCCGTCACGGCCCATTTTTGCAATGCACGTTTTCTGTCGGAAAGGGTATATGAACGTTGTTTGGGGGCAACTTTAGGAACTTTCTATATTTGCCCCACCTTGTCATGTGTATCTGGTGAGTTTGGTTCACTTACCTCATTGGGAAGGTGCCGTAACGGCCCATTTTCGCAATACGCGTTTTCTGTCAGAAAGGGTTTCTGAACTTGGTTTGGGGGCAACTCTTGGAGCTTTCTATACTTTTCCCGACTTGTCATGTGTATCTGGTGAGTTTGGTTCACTTACCTCATTGGGCTGGTGCCGTGACGGCCCATTTTCGCAATTCGCGTTTTCTGCAAGAACGGGTATCTGGACGTGGTTTGGGGGCAACTTTTGGAGCTTTCTATATTTGTCCTACCTTGTCATGTGCATCTGGTGAGTTTGGTTCACTTACCTCATTGGGAAGGTGCCGTTACTGCCCATTTCCGCAATACGCTTTTTCTGCCGGAGAGGGTATCTGAACGTGGTTTGGGGGCAACTTTTGGAGCTTTCTATATTTGTCCCGACTTGTCATGTGTATCTGGTGAGTTTGGTTCACTTACCTCATTGGGCTGGTGCCGTGACGGCCCATTTTCGCAATTCGCGTTTTCTGCAAGAACGGGTATCTGGACGTGGTTTGGGGGCAACTTTTGGAGCTTTCTATATTTGTCCTACCTTGTCATGTGCATCTGGTGAGTTTGGTTCACTTACCTCATTGGGAAGTTGCTGTTAAAGCCCAATTTGCGCAATACACATTTTTGTCCAAAATGGGTATCTGGACGTGGTTTGGGGGCAACTTTTGGAACTTTCTATATTTGCCCCACCTAGTTATGTGCATATAGTGAGTTTGGTTCACTTCCCTCATTGGGAAGGTGCCGTTACGGCCCATTTGCGCAATACGCGTTTTTGCCAGGAACGGGAAACTGAACGTAGTTTTCGGGCAACTTTTGGAGCTGTCTATATTTGTCCCAATTTGTCATGTGCATCTGGTGAGTTTGGTTCACTTACCTAATTGGGAAGCTGCCGTTACGGCCCATTTTGCGCAATACGAGTTTTTGCCGGAATGGGTATCTGAACGTCGTTTCGGTGCAACTTATGGAGCTTTCTATATTTGCCCCACCTTATCATGTGCATCTGGTGAGTTTGGTTCACTTACCTCATTGGGAAGCTGCCGTTACGGCCCGTTTTACGCAATATGAGTTTTTGCTAGAATGGGTGTCTCATCGTCGTTTCTGGGCAACTTATGGAGCTTTCTATATTTGCCCCACCTTGTCATGTGCATCTGGTGAGTTTGGTTCACTTACCTTATTGGGAAGTTGCAGTTACTGCAAAATTTGCGCAATACGCGTTTTTGCCCAGAACGGGTATCTGAACGTTGTTTCGGGGTAACTTTTGGAGCTTTCTGTATTTGCCCCACCTAGTTCTGTGCATATGGTGATTTTGGTTTACTTCCCTTATTGGGAAGGTGCCGTTACGGCCCATTTTGCGCAATACGTGTTTTTGTCGGTATGGGTAACTGAACGTGGTTTGGGGGCAACTTTTGAAGCTTTCTATATTTGTCATACCTTGTCACGTGCATCTGGAGAGTTTGGTTCACTTACCTCATTGGGAAGGTGCCGTCACGGCCCATTTTCGCAATACACGTTTTCTGCCTGAAAGGTTATCTGAACGTGGTTTGGGGGAACTTTTGGAGCTTTCTATATTTGCCCCACCTTGTCATGTGCATCTGGTGAGTTTGGTTCACTTACCTCATTGGGAAGGTGCAGTTAGGGCCCATTTTCGCAATACGCGTTTTCTGTCGGAAAGGGTATATGAATGTGATTTTGGGGGAACTTTTGGAGCTTTCTATATTTGCCCCACCTTGTCATGTGCATCTGGTGAGTTTGGTTCACTTTCCTCATTGGGAAGGTGCCGTTACGGCCCATTTTCGCAATACGCGTTTTTTGCAAGAACGGGTATTAGAACGTGGTTTTGGGGGAACTTTTGGAGCTTTCTATATTTGCCCCACCTTGTCATGTGCATCTGGTGAGTTTGGTTCACATACCTCATTGGGAAGGTGCCGTTACGGCCCATTTTCGCAATACGCGTTTTTGTCGGTATGGGTAACTGAACGTGGTTTGGGGGCAACTTTTGAAGCTTTCTATATTTGTCATACCTTGTCATGTGCATCTGGAGAGTTTGGTTCACTTACCTCATTGGGAAGGTGCCGTTACGGCCCATTTTCGCAATATGCGTTTTCCGCAAAAACGGGTATTAGAACGTGGTTTTGGGGCAACTTTTGGAGCTTTCTATATTTGTCCCAATGGGTATCTGAACAACGTTCAGATAACGATTCCGGCAAAAATTCGTATTGCGCAAAACGGGCCATAACGGCAGCTTCCCAATGAGGTAAGTGAACCAAACTCACTAGATGCACAAGACAAGGTGGGACATATATAGAAAGCTCCAAAAGTTACCCCAAAACCACGTTCCGATACCCGTTCCGGTCAAAAACGTGTATTGCGCATATTGGGCAGTAACTGCAACTTCCCAATGAGGTAAGTGAACCAAACTCACCAGATGCACATGACAAGGTTGGTTAGGGTTAGGTTCCGGGTTAGGTTAACTTTTGAAGCTTTCTATATTTGTCATACCTTGTCATGTGCATCTGGAGAGTTTGGTTCACTTACCTCATTGGGAAGGTGCAGTTATTACCCATTTTCGCAATACACGTTTTCTGCCGGAAAGGTTATCTGAACGTGGTTTGGGGGCAACTTTTGGAGCTTTCTGTGTTTGTCCCAACTTGTCATGTGCATCTGGTGAGTTTGGTTCACTTTCCTCATTGGGAAGGTGCCCTTACGGCCCATTTTCGCAATACGCGTTTTCTGAAAGAATGGGTATTAGAACGTGGTTTTGGGGGAACTTTTGGAGATTTCTATATTTATCCCAGCTTGTCTTGTGCATCTACTGAGTTAGGTTCACTTACCTCATTGGGAAGGTGCCGTCACGGCCCATTTTCGCAATGCACGTTTTCTGTCGGAAAGGGTATCTGAACATGGTTTGGGGGCAACTTTTGGAACTTTCTATATTTGCCCCACCTTGTCATGTGCATCTGTTGAGTTTGGTTCACTTACCTCATTGGGAAGGTGCCGTTACGGCCCATTTTCGCAATACGCGTTTTCTGTCGGAAAGGGTATCTGAACGTGGTTTGGGGCAACTTTTGGAGCTTTCTATATTTGTCACAACTTGTCATGTGCATCTGGTGAGTTTGGTTCACTTACCTCATTGGGAAGGTGCCGTTACGGCCCATTTTCGCAATACGCGTTTTCTGCAAGAACGGGTATTAGAACGTGGTTTTGGGGGAACTTTTGGAGCTTTCTATATTTGTCCACACGTGTCATGTGCATCTGGTGAGTTTGGTTCACTTACCTCATTGGGAAGGTGCCGTTACGGCCCATTTTCGCAATACGCGTTTTCTGTCGGAAAGGGTATATGAACGTGGTTTGGGGGCAACGTTTGGAACTTTCTATATTTGCCCCACCTTGTCATGTGTATCTGGTGAGTTTAGTTCACTTACCTCATTGGGAAGGTGCCGTCACGGCCCATTTTCGCAATACGCGTTTTCTGTCAGAAAGGGTTTCTGAACTTGGTTTTGGGGGAACTTTTGGAGCTTTCTATATTTGTCCCACCTTGTCTTGTGCATCTAGTGAGTTTGGTTCACTTACCTCATAGGGAAGGTGCCGTTACGGCCCATTTTCGCAATATGCGTTTTCTGCTAGAACGGGTATTAGAACGTGGTTTTGGGGGAACTTTTGGAGCGTTCTATATTTACCCCACCTTGTCATGTGCATCTGGTGAGTTTGGTTCACTTACCTCATTGGAAAGGTGCCGTTACGGCCGAATTTCGCAATACGCGTTTTCTGCCGGAAAGGGTATCTGAACATGGTTTGGGGGCAAGTTTTGGAGCTTTCTATATTTGTCCCACCTTGTCTTGTGCATCTACTGAGTTTGGTTCACTTACCTCATTGGGAAGGTGCAGTTAGGGCCCATTTTCGCAATACGCGTTTTCTGTCGGAAATGGTATATGAATGTGATTTTGGGGGAACTTTTGGAGCTTTCTATATTTGCCCCACCTTGTCATGTGCATCTGGTGAGTTTGGTTCACTTTCCTCATTGGGAAGGTGCCGTTACGGCCCATTTTCGCAATACGCGTTTTCTGCAAGAACGGGTATTAGAACGTGGTTTTGGGGGAACTATTGGAGCTTTCTATATTTGCCCCACCTTGTCATGTGCATCTGGTGAGTTTGGTTCACTTACCTCATTGGGAAGGTGCCGTCACGGCCCATTTTTGCAATGCACGTTTTCTGTCGGAAAGGGTATATGAACGTTGTTTGGGGGCAACTTTAGGAACTTTCTATATTTGCCCCACCTTGTCATGTGTATCTGGTGAGTTTGGTTCACTTACCTCATTGGGAAGGTGCCGTAACGGCCCATTTTCGCAATACGCGTTTTCTGTCAGAAAGGGTTTCTGAACTTGGTTTGGGGGCAACTCTTGGAGCTTTCTATACTTTTCCCGACTTGTCATGTGTATCTGGTGAGTTTGGTTCACTTACCTCATTGGGCTGGTGCCGTGACGGCCCATTTTCGCAATTCGCGTTTTCTGCAAGAACGGGTATCTGGACGTGGTTTGGGGGCAACTTTTGGAGCTTTCTATATTTGTCCTACCTTGTCATGTGCATCTGGTGAGTTTGGTTCACTTACCTCATTGGGAAGTTGCTGTTAAAGCCCAATTTGCGCAATACACATTTTTGTCCAAAATGGGTATCTGAACGTGGTTTTGGGGTAACTTTTGGAACTTTCTATATTTGCCCCACCTAGTTATGTGCATATAGTGAGTTTGGTTCACTTCCCTCATTGGGAAGGTGCCGTTACGGCCCATTTGCGCAATACGCGTTTTTGCCAGGAACGGGTAACTGAACGTAGTTTTCGGGCAACTTTTGGAGCTGTCTATATTTGTCCCAACTTGTCATGTGCATCTGGTGAGTTTGGTTCACTTACCTAATTGGGAAGCTGCCGTTACGGCCCATTTTGCGCAATAAGAGTTTTTGCCGGAATGGGTATCTGAACGTCGTTTCGGTGCAACTTATGGAGCTTTCTATATTTGCCCCACCTTATCATGTGCATCTGGTGAGTTTGGTTCACTTACCTCATTGGGAAGCTGCCGTTACGGCCCGTTTTACGCAATATGAGTTTTTGCTAGAATGGGTGTCTCATCGTCGTTTCTGGGCAACTTATGGAGCTTTCTATATTTGCCCCACCTTGTCATGTGCATCTGGTGAGTTTGGTTCACTTACCTTATTGGGAAGTTGCAGTTACTGCAAAATTTGCGCAATACGCGTTTTTGCCCAGAACGGGTATCTGAACGTTGTTTCGGGGTAACTTTTGGAGCTTTCTGTATTTGCCCCACCTAGTTCTGTGCATATGGTGATTTTGGTTTACTTCCCTTATTGGGAAGGTGCCGTTACGGCCCATTTTGCGCAATACGTGTTTTTGTCGGTATGGGTAACTGAACGTGGTTTGGGGGCAACTTTTGAAGCTTTCTATATTTGTCATACCTTGTCACGTGCATCTGGAGAGTTTGGTTCACTTACCTCATTGGGAAGGTGCCGTCACGGCCCATTTTCGCAATACACGTTTTCTGCCTGAAAGGTTATCTGAACGTGGTTTGGGGGAACTTTTGGAGCTTTCTATATTTGCCCCACCTTGTCATGTGCATCTGGTGAGTTTGGTTCACTTACCTCATTGGGAAGGTGCAGTTAGGGCCCATTTTCGCAATACGCGTTTTCTGTCGGAAAGGGTATATGAATGTGATTTTGGGGGAACTTTTGGAGCTTTCTATATTTGCCCCACCTTGTCATGTGCATCTGGTGAGTTTGGTTCACTTTCCTCATTGGGAAGGTGCCGTTACGGCCCATTTTCGCAATACGCGTTTTTTGCAAGAACGGGTATTAGAACGTGGTTTTGGGGGAACTTTTGGAGCTTTCTATATTTGCCCCACCTTGTCATGTGCATCTGGTGAGTTTGGTTCACATACCTCATTGGGAAGGTGCCGTTACGGCCCATTTTCGCAATACGCGTTTTTGTCGGTATGGGTAACTGAACGTGGTTTGGGGGCAACTTTTGAAGCTTTCTATATTTGTCATACCTTGTCATGTGCATCTGGAGAGTTTGGTTCACTTACCTCATTGGGAAGGTGCCGTTACGGCCCATTTTCGCAATATGCGTTTTCCGCAAAAACGGGTATTAGAACGTGGTTTTGGGGCAACTTTTGGAGCTTTCTATATTTGTCCCAATGGGTATCTGAACAACGTTCAGATAACGATTCCGGCAAAAATTCGTATTGCGCAAAACGGGCCATAACGGCAGCTTCCCAATGAGGTAAGTGAACCAAACTCACTAGATGCACAAGACAAGGTGGGACATATATAGAAAGCTCCAAAAGTTACCCCAAAACCACGTTCCGATACCCGTTCCGGTCAAAAACGTGTATTGCGCATATTGGGCAGTAACTGCAACTTCCCAATGAGGTAAGTGAACCAAACTCACCAGATGCACATGACAAGGTGGGTTAGGGTTAGGTTCCGGGTTAGGTTAACTTTTGAAGCTTTCTATATTTGTCATACCTTGTCATGTGCATCTGGAGAGTTTGGTTCACTTACCTCATTGGGAAGGTGCAGTTATTACCCATTTTCGCAATACACGTTTTCTGCCGGAAAGGTTATCTGAACGTGGTTTGGGGGCAACTTTTGGAGCTTTCTGTGTTTGTCCCAACTTGTCATGTGCATCTGGTGAGTTTGGTTCACTTACCTCATTGGGAAGCTGCCGTTACGGCCCAATTTGCGCAATACGCGTTTTTTCTGAGAAAGGTATCTGAACGTGGTTTGGGGGTAACTTTTGGAGCTTTCTGTATTTGCCCCACCTAGTTCTGTGCATATGGTGATTTTGGTTCACTTCCCTTATTGGGAAGGTGCCGTTACGGCCCATTTTGCGCAATACGCATTTTTGTCGGTATGGGTAACTGAACGTGGTTTGGGGGCAACTTTTGAAGCTTTCTATATTTGTCATACCTTGTCATGTGCATCTGGAGAGTTTGGTTGACTTACCTCATTGGGAAGGTGCCGTTACGGCCCATTTTCGCAATACACATTTTCTGCCGGAAAGGTTATCTGACCGTGGTTTGGGGGCAACTTTTGGAGCTTTCTATATTTGTCCCAACTTGTCATGTGCATCTGGATAGTTTGGTTCACTTACCTCATTGGGAAGTTGCCGTTACGTACCGTTTTGCGCCATACGCGTTTTTGCCAGGAACGGGTATCTGAACTTGGTTTTTCGGCAACTTTTGGAGCTTTCTATATTTGTCCCAACTTGTCATGTGCATCTGGTGAGTTTGGTTCACTTACCTCATTGGGAAGGTTTGGGGGCAAGTTTTGGAGCTTTCTATGTTTGTCCCACCTTGTCATGTGCATCTGGTGAGTTTGGTTCACTTACCTCATTGGGAAGGTGCCGTTACGGCCCTTTTTGCGCAATGCACGTTTTCTGCCGGAAAGGGTATCTGAACGGGGTTTTGGGGTAACTTTTGGAGCTTTCTATATATGTCCCACCTTGTCTTCTGCATCTAGTGAGTTTGGTTCACTTTCCTCATTGGGAAGGTGCCGTTACGGCCCATTTTCGCAATACGCATTTTCCGCAAAAACAGGTATTAGAACGTGGTTTTGGGGCAACTTTTGGAGCTTTCTATATTTGTCCCAACTTGTCATGTGCATCTGGATAGCTTGGTTCACTTACCTCATTGGGAAGCTGCCGTTACGGCCCATTTTACTCAATACGCGTTTTTTCAGGAACGGGTAACTGAACGTTGTTTTGGGGCAACTAAAGGAGCTGTGTATATTTGACCCAACTTATCATGCGCATCTGGTGAGTTTGGTTCTGGGTTAGGATCCGGGTTAGTTTCCAGGTTAGGCTCCGGGTTAGGGTTAATTTCCGGGTTCGGTTCCGGGTTAGGGTTAGGTTCGGGGTTAGGGTTAGGTTCCGGGTTAGGGTTAGGTTCCGGGTTAGGGTTAGGTTCCAGGTTGGGGTTAAGGTTAGGTTCCGGGTTAGGGTTAGGGTTAGGGTTAGGCTCCGGGTTAGGGTTAGTTTCCGGGTTAGGGTTAGGGTTAGGGTTAGGGTTTGGTTCCGGGTTTGGGTTAGGTTCCGGGTTAGGGTTAGGTTCCGGGTTAGGTTCCGGGTTAGGTTCTGGGTTAGGTACCGGGTTAGGTTCCGGGTTAGGTTCCGGGTTAGGGTTAGGTTCCGGGTTAGGGTTAGGGTTAGGTTCGGGGTTAGGGTTAGGTTCGGGGTTAGAGTTAGGTTCCGGGTTATTGTTAGGGTTAGGTTCCGGGTTAGGGTTACTGTTAGGTTCCGGGTTAGGGTTAGGTTCCGGGTTAGGGTTAGGGTTAGTTTCCGGGTTAGGGTTAATGTTAGGTTCCGGGTTAGGATTATGTTCCGGGTTTGGGTTAGGGTTAGGTTCCGGGTTAGGGTTAGGTTCCGGGTTAGGGTTAGGGTTAGGTTCCGGGTTAGGGTTAGGTTCTGGGTTAGGGGTAGGTTCCGGGTTAGGGTTAGGGTTAGGTTCCGGGTTAGGGTTACTGTTAGGTTCCGCTTTAGGGTTAGGTTCCTGGTTAGGGTTAGGTCACGGGTTAGGGTTAGGGTTAGGTTCCTGGTTAGGGTTAGGTTCCGGGTTAGGGTTAGGGTTAGGGTTAGGGTTAGGGTTAGGCTTAGGGTTAGGGTTAGGCTTAGGGTTAGGCTTAAGGTTCGGGTTCGGGTTCGGATTAGGGTTAGGGTTAGGGTTAGGTTCCAGGTTAGGGTTAGGTTCCAGGTTAGGGTTAGGGTTAGGGTTAGCTTCCGGATTAGGTTCCAGATTAGGTTCCGGATTAGGTTCCGGGTTATGTTCCGGGTTAAGTTCCGGGTTAGGGTTAGGTTTAGGGTTAGGGTTAGGGTTAGGGTTAGGGTTAGGCTTAGGGTTAGGCTTAAGGTTCGGGTTCGGGTTCGGATTAGGGTTAGGGTTAGGGTTAGATTCCAGGTTAGGGTTAGGTTCCAGGTTAGGATTAGGGTTAGGGTTAGCTTCCGGGTTAGGTTCCAGATTAGGTTCCGGATTAGGTTCCGGGTTATGTTCCGGGTTAGGGTTAAGTTCCAGGTTAGGTTCCGGGTTAGGTTCCGGGTTAGGTTCCGGGTTAGGGTTAGGTTCCGGGTTAGGGTTAGGTTCCGGGTTAGGGTTAGGTTCCGGGTTAGGGTTAGGGTTAGGTTCCGGGTTAGGTTTAGGTTCCGGGTTAGGGTTAAGTTCTGGGTTAGGTTCCGGATTAGTTTCCGGGTTAGGTTCCGGGTTAGGTTCCGGGTTAGGTTCCGGGTTAGGGTTAGGTTCCAGGTTAGGATTAGGTTCCCGGTTAGGGTTAGGGTTAGGGTTAGGTTCCGCGCTAGGTTCCTGGTTAAGTTGGGTTAGGGTTTGTTTCCGGGTTAGGGTTAGGGTTAGGGTTAGGGTTAGGGTTAGGGTTATGGTTAGGGTTGTGCTCGCTTCGGCAGCAGATATACTAAAATTGGAACGATACAGAGAAGATTAGCATGGCCCCTGCGCATCTGGTGAGTTTTGTTCACTTCCCTTATTGGGAAGGTGCCGTTACGGCTCATTTTGCGCAATACGCGTTTTTGCCAGGAATGGGTATCTAAACATTGTTTTGGGAAAACTTTTATAGCTATCTATATTTGTCCCAACTTGTTATGTGCATCTGGATAGTTTGGTTCACTTACCTCATTGGGAAGCTGCCGTTACGGCCCGTTTTACGCAATATGAGTTTTTGCCAGAATCGGTGTCTCGTCGTCGTTTCTGGGCAACTTATGGAGCTTTCTATATTTGCCCCACCTTGTCATGTGCATCTGGTGAGTTTGGTTCACGGACCCCATCGGGAAGGTGCCGTTACGGCCCATTTTCACAATACGCGTTTTCTACTGGAAAGGGTATCTGAACGTGGTTTAGGGGTAACTTTTGGTGTTTTCTATATATGTCCCACCTTGTCTTGTACATCTAGTGTGTTTGTTTCACTTACGTCATTGGGAAGGTGCCGTTACGGCCCATTTTCGCAATACGCGTTTTCCTCAATAACTGGTATTAGAACGTGGTTTTGGGGCAACTTTTGGATCTTTCTATATTTGTCCCAACTTTTGATGTACATCTGTATAGTTTGGTTCACTTACCTCATTGGGAAGCTGCCGTTACGGCCCAATTTGCGCAATACGCGTTTTTCCCCAGAATGGGTATCTGAACGTGGTTTCGGGGTAACTTTTGGAGCTTTCTGTATTTGCCCCACCTAGTTCTGTGCATATGGTGATTTTGGTTCACTTCCCTTATTGGGAAGGTGCCGTTACGGCCCATTTTGCGCAATACGCGTTTTTGTCGGTATGGGTAACTGAACGTGGTTTGGGGGCAACTTTTGAAGCTTTCTATATTTGTCATACCTTGTCATGTGCATCTGGAGAGTTTGGTTCACTTACCTCATTGGGAAGGTGCCGTTACGGCCCATTTTCGCAATATGCGTTTTCCGCAAAAACGGGTATTAGAACGTGGTTTTGGGGCAACTTTTGGAGCTTTCTATATTTGTCCCAATGGGTATCTGAACAACGTTCAGATACCCATTCCGGCAAAAATTCGTATTGCGCAAAACGGGCCATAACGGCAGATTTCCAATGAGGTAAGTGAACCAAACTCACTACATGCACAAGACAAGGTGGGACATATATAGAAAGCTCCAAAAGTTACCCCAAAACCACGTTCCGATACCCGTTCCGGTCAAAAACGTGTATTGCGCATATTGGGCAGTAACTGCAACTTCCCAATGAGGTAAGTGAACCAAACTCACCAGATGCACATGACAAGGTTGGTTAGGGTTAGGTTCCGGGTTAGGTTAACTTTTGAAGCTTTCTATATTTGTCATACCTTGTCATGTGCATTTGGAGAGTTTGGTTCACTTACCTCATTGGGAAGGTGCAGTTATTACCCATTTTCGCAATACACGTTTTCTGCCGGAAAGGTTATCTGAACGTGGTTTGGGGGCAACTTTTGTAGCTTTCTGTATTTGTCCCAACTTGTCATGTGCATCTGGTGAGTTTGGTTCACTTACCTCATTGGGAAGCTGCCGTTACGGCCCAATTTGCGCAATACGCGTTTTTTCTGAGAAAGGTATCTGAACGTGGTTTGGGGGTAACTTTTGGAGCTTTCTGTATTTGCCCCACCTAGTTCTGTGCATATGGTGATTTTGGTTCACTTCCCTTATTGGGAAGGTGCCGTTACGGCCCATTTTGCGCAATACGCGTTTTTGTCGGTATGGGTAACTGAACGTGGTTTGGGGGCAACTTTTGAAGCTTTCTATATTTGTCATACCTTGTCATGTGCATCTGGAGAGTTTGGTTGACTTACCTCATTGGGAAGGTGCCGTTACGGCCCATTTTCGCAATACACGTTTTCTGCCGGAAAGGGTATCTGACCGTGGTTTGGGGGCAACTTTTGGAGCTTTCTATATTTGTCCCAACTTGTCATGTGCATCTGGATAGTTTGGTTCACTTACCTCATTGGGAAGCTGCCGTTTTGGCCCATTTTGCACAATACGCGTTTTTTCCGTGAACGGGTAACTGAACGTGGTTTTGGGGCAACTTCAGGAGCTTTGTATATTTGCCCCACCTTGTCATGTGCATCTGGTGTGTTTGGTTCACTTACGTCATTGGGAAGCTGCCGTTACGGCCCAATATGAGCAATACGCGTTTTTGCCAGGAACGGATATCTGAACGGGGTTTTGGGGTAACTTTTGGAGCTTTCTATATATGTCCCACCTTGTCTTCTGCATCTTGTTAGTTTGGTTCACTTATCTCATTGGGAAGGTCCTGTTACGGCCCATTTTCGCAATACGCATTTTCCGCAAAAACGGGTATTAGAACATGGTTTTGGGGCAACTTTTGGAGCTTTCTATATTTGTCCCAAATTGTCATGTGCATCTGGATAGTTTGGTTCACTTATCTCATTGGGAAGCTGCCGTTACGGCCCATTTTGCTGAATACGCGCTTTTGCCAGGAACGGGTAACTTAATGTTGTTTTGGGGCAACTATAGGAGCTGTGTATATTTGTCCCAACTTATCATGTGCATCTGGTGAGTTTGGTTCCGGGTTAGGATCCGGGTTAGGTTCCGGGTTAGGTTCCGGGTTAGGGTTAATTTCCGGGTTCGGTTCCGGGTTAGGGTTAGGTTCGGGGTTAGGGTTAGGTTCCGGGTTAGGGTTAGGTTCCGGGTTGGGGTTAGGGTTAGGTTCCGGGTTAGGGTTAGGGTTAGGGTTAGGCTCCGGGTTAGGGTTAGGTTCCGGGTTAGGGTTATGGTTAGGTTCCGGGTTAGGGTTAGAGTTTGGATCCGGGTTAGGGTTAGGGTTAGGTTCCGGGTTAGGGTTAGGGTTAGGTTCAGGGTTAGGGTTATGTTCCGGGTTAGGGTTAGGGTTAGGGTTAGGGTTAGGTTCCGGGTTAGGGTTAGGTTCCGGGTTAGGGTTAGGGTTAGGTTCCGGGTTAGGGTTAGGTTCCATGTTAGGTTCCTGGTTAGGTTCCGGGTTAGGTTCCGGGATAGGGTCAAGGTTAGGTTCCGGGTTAGGGTTAGGTTCCGGGTTAGGGTTAGGTTCCGGGTTAGGGTTAGGGTTAGGGTTAGGGTTAGGGTTAGGGTTAGGTTCCTGGTTAGGGTTAGTTTCTGGGTTAGGGTTAGGTTCCCGGTTAGGGTTAGGTTCTGGGTTAGGGTTAGGGTTAGGTTCCGGGTTAGGGTTAGGTTCAAGGATAGGGTTAGGTTCCAGGTTAGGGTTAGGGTTAGGTTCCGGGTTAGGGTTACTGTTAGGTTCTGGGTTAGGGTTAGGTTCCAGGTTAGGGTTAGGTTCCAGGTTAGGGTTAGGGTTAGGTTCCGGGTAAGGTTCCGGGTTAGGTTCCGGGTTAGGGTTAGGTTCCGAGTTAGGGTTAGGGTTAGGGTTAGGTTCCGGGTTAGTTTCGTGTTATGGTTAGGTTCCGGGTTAGGGTTAGGGTTAAGGTTAGAGTTAGGGTTAGGGTTAGGATTAGGGTTAGGGTTAGGGTTAGGGTTAGGGTGCGGCTTAGGGTAGGGTCACGGGATACGGTTAGAGTTAGGGTTAGGTTCCGGTTTAGGTTCCGGTTTAGGTTCCGGGTTAGGTTCCGGGTTAGGTTCCGGGTTAGGGTTAGGTTCCGGGTTAGGGTTAGGTTCCGGGTTAGGGTTAGGGTTAGGTTCCAGGTTAGGTTCCATGTTAGGTTCTGGGTTAGGGTTAGGTTCCGGGTTAGGGTTAGGTTTAGGGAGTGGGTTAGGGTCCAGGTTAGGGTTAGGGTTAGGTTCCGGATTAGGGTTAGGTTCCGGGTTAGGGTTCGGTTCTGGGTTAGGGTTAGGTTCCCGTTAGGGTTAGGGTTAGGTTCCGGGTTAGGGTTAGGTTCCGGGTTAGGGTTAGGTTCCGGGTTAGGGTTAGGTTCCGGGTTAGGTTCCGGGTTAGGGTTAGGTTCCGGGTTAGGTTCCGGGTACGTTCCGGGTTAGGGTTATGTTCCGGGTTAGGTTCTGGGTTAGGTTCTGGGTTAGGTTCCGGGTTAGGTTCCCGGTTAGGTTCCGCTTTAGGTTCCGGGTTAGGGTTAGGTTCCGGGTTAGGGTTAGGTTCCGGGTTAGGGTTAGGTTCCAGGTTAGGGTTAGGTTCCGGGTTAGGTTTAGGGTTAGGGTTAGGATCAGGGTAATGTTCCAGGTTAGGTTCCGGGTTAGGGTTAGGTTCCGGGTTAGGGTTAGTGTTAGTGTTAGGTTCCGGGTTAGGTTCCGGGTTAGGTACCGGGTTAAGTTCGGATTATGGTTAGGTTCCGGGTTTGGGTTAGGGTTAGGGTTAGCGTTAGGTTTAGGTTTAGGGTTAGGGTTAGGGTTAGGGTTAGGGGTAGGGTTAGCGTTATTGTTAGGGTTAGGGTTAGGGTTAGGGTTGTGCTCGCTTCGGCAGCACATATACTAAAATTGGAACGATACAGAGAAGATTAGCATGGCCCCTGCGCATCTGGATAGTTTGGTTCATTTACCTCATTGGGAAGCTGCCGTTACGGCCCGTTTTGCGCAATACAAATTTTTGCCGGAATGGGACTCTGAACGTCGTTTCGGGGCAACTTATGGAGCTTTATATATTTGCCCACCTTGTCATGTGCATCTGGTGAGTTTAGTTCACTTACCTCATTGGGAAGTTGCCGTTACGGCCCAATTTGCACAATACGTGTTTTTGCCCAGAACGTTATCTGAACGTTGTTTTGGGGCAACTTTTGGAGCTTTCTATATTTGTTCTACCTTGTCATGTGCATCTGGTGAGTTTGGTTCACTTACCGCATTGGGAAGTTGCCGTTACGGCCAATTTGAGCAATACGCGTTTTGGCCCAGAACTGGTATCTGAACATGGTTTCGGGGTAACTTTTGGAGCTTTCTATATTTGCCCCACCCAGTAATGTGCATATGGTGTGTTTGGTTCACTTCTCTCATTGGGAAAGTGCCGTTACGGCCCATTTGCACAATACGCGTTTTTGCAAGGAACGGGTAACTGAACGTAGTTTTTGGGCAACTTTTGGAGCTGTCTATATTTGTCCCACCTTGTCATGTGCATCTGGTGAGTTTGGTTCACTTTCCTCATTGGGAAGCTGCTTTTACGGCCCAATTTGAGCAATATGCGTTTTTGCCAGAATCGGTGTCTCGTCATCGTTTCTGGGCAACTTATGGAGCTTTCTATATTTGCCCCACCTTGTCATGTGCATCTGGTGAGTTTGGTTCACTTACCTCATTGGGAAGTTGCAGTTACTGCGCAAATTGCGCAATACACGTTTTTGACCGGAACGGGTATCGGAACGTGGTTTTGGGGTAACTTTTGGTGTTTTCTATATATGTCCCACCTTGTCTTGTACATCTAGTGTGTTTGTTTCACTTACGTCATTGGGAAGGTGCCGTTACGGCCCATTTTCGCAATACGCGTTTTCCTCAATAACTGGTATTAGAACGTGGTTTTGGGGCAACTTTTGGATCTTTCTATATTTGTCCCAACTTTTGATGTACATCTGTATAGTTTGGTTCACTTACCTCATTGGGAAGCTGCCGTTACGGCCCAATTTGCGCAATACGTATTTTTTCCCAGAACGGGTATCTGAACGTGGTTTCGGGGTAACTTTTGGAGCTCTCTGTATTTGCCCCACCTAGTTCTGTGCATATGGTGATTTTGGTTCACTTCCCTTATTGGGAAGGTGCCGTTACGGCCCATTTTGCGCAATACGCGTTTTTGTCGGTATGGGTAACTGAACGTGGTTTGGGGGCAACTTTTGAAGCTTTCTATATTTGTCATACCTTGTCATGTGCATCTGGAGAGTTTGGTTCACTTACCTCATTGGGAAGGTGCCGTTACGGCCCATTTTCGCAATATGCGTTTTCCGCAAAAACGGGTATTAGAACTTGGTTTTGGGGCAACTTTTGGAGCTTTCTATATTTGTCCCAATGGGTATCTGAACAACGTTCAGATAACGATTCCGGCAAAAATTCGTATTGCGCAAAACGGGCCATAACGGCAGCTTCCCAATGAGGTAAGTGAACCAAACTCACTAGATGCACAAGACAAGGTGGGACATATATAGAAAGCTCCAAAAGTTACCCCAAAACCACGTTCCGATACCCGTTCCGGTCAAAAACGTGTATTGCGCATATTGGGCAGTAACTGCAACTTCCCAATGAGGTAAGTGAACCAAACTCACCAGATGCACATGACAAGGTGGGTTAGGGTTAGGTTCCGGGTTAGGTTAACTTTTGAAGCTTTCTATATTTGTCATACCTTGTCATGTGCATCTGGAGAGTTTGGTTCACTTACTTCATTGGGAAGGTGCAGTTATTACCCATTTTCGCAATACACGTTTTCTGCCGGAAAGGTTATCTGAACGTGGTTTGGGGGCAACTTTTGGAGCTTTCTGTGTTTGTCCCAACTTGTCATGTGCATCTGGTGAGTTTGGTTCACTTACCTCATTGGGAAGCTGCCGTTACGGCCCAATTTGCGCAATACGCGTTTTTTCTGAGAAAGGTATCTGAACGTGGTTTGGGGGTAACTTTTGGAGCTTTCTGTATTTGCCCCACCTAGTTCTGTGCATATGGTGATTTTGGTTCACTTCCCTTATTGGGAAGGTGCCGTTACGGCCCATTTTGCGCAATACGCGTTTTTGTCGGTATGGGTAACTGAACGTGGTTTGGGGGCAACTTTTGAAGCTTTCTATATTTGTCATACCTTGTCATGTGCATCTGGAGAGTTTGGTTGACTTACCTCATTGGGAAGGTGCCGTTACGGCCCATTTTCGCAATACACATTTTCTGCCGGAAAGGTTATCTGACTGTGGTTTGGGGGCAACTTTTGGAGCTTTCTATATTTGTCCCAACTTGTCATGTGCATCTGGATAGTTTGGTTCACTTACCTCATTGGGAAGTTGCCGTTACGTACCGTTTTGCGCAATACGCGTTTTTGCCAGGAACGGGTATCTGAACTTGGTTTTTTGGCAACTTTTGGAGCTTTCTATATTTGTCCCAACTTGTCATGTGCATCTGGTGAGTTTGGTTCACTTACCTCATTGGGAAGGTTTGGGGGCAAGTTTTGGAGCTTTCTATGTTTGTCCCACCTTGTCATGTGCATCTGGTGAGTTTGGTTCACTTTCCTCATTGGGAAGGTGCCGTTACGGCCCATTTTCGCAATACGCATTTTCCGCAAAAACGGGTATTAGAACGTGGTTTTGGGGCAACTTTTGGAGCTTTCTATATTTGTCCCAACTTGTCATGTGCATCTGGATAGCTTGGTTCACTTACCTCATTGGGAAGCTGCCGTTACGGCCCATTTTACTCAATACGCGTTTTTTCAGGAACGGGTAACTGAACGTTGTTTTGGGGCAACTAAAGGAGCTGTGTATATTTGACCCAACTTATCATGCGCATCTGGTGAGTTTGGTTCTGGGTTAGGATCCGGGTTAGTTTCCAGGTTAGGCTCCGGGTTAGGGTTAATTTCCGGGTTCGGTTCCGGGTTAGGGTTAGGTTCGGGGTTAGGGTTAGGTTCCGGGTTAGGGTTAGCTTCTGGGTTAGGGTTAGGTTCCAGGTTGGGGTTAAGGTTAGGTTCCGGGTTAGGGTTAGGGTTAGGGTTAGGCTCCGGGTTAGGGTTAGTTTCCGGGTTAGGGTTAGGGTTAGGGTTAGGGTTTGGTTCCGGGTTAGGGTTAGGTTCCGGGTTAGGGTTAGGTTCCGGGTTAGGTTCCGGGTTAGGTTCTGGGTTAGGTACCGGGTTAGGTTCCGGGTTAGGTTCCGGGTTAGGGTTAGGTTCCGGGTTAGGGTTAGGGTTAGGTTCGGGGTTAGGGTTAGGTTCGGGGTTAGAGTTATGTTCCGGGTTATTGTTAGGGTTAGGTTCCGGGTTAGGGTTACTGTTAGGTTCCGGGTTAGGGTTAGGTTCCGGGTTAGGGTTAGGGTGAGTTTCCGGGTTAGGGTTAATGTTAGGTTCCGGGTTAGGATTATGTTCCGGGTTTGGGTTAGGGTTAGGTTCCGGGTTAGGGTTAGGTTCCGGGTTAGGGTTAGGGTTAGGTTCCGGGTTAGGGTTAGGTTCTGGGTTAGGGGTAGGTTCCGGGTTAGGGTTAGGGTTAGGTTCCGGGTTAGGGTTACTGTTAGGTTCCGCTTTAGGGTTAGGTTCCTGGTTAGGGTTAGGTCACGGGTTAGGGTTAGGGTTAGGTTACGGGTTAGGGTTAGGTTCCGGGTTAGGGTTAGGTTTAGGGTTAGGGTTAGGGTTAGGGTTAGGGTTAGGGTTAGGCTTAGGGTTAGGCTTAAGGTTCGGGTTCGGGTTCGGATTAGGGTTAGGGTTAGGGTTAGGTTCCAGGTTAGGGTTAGGTTCCAGGTTAGGGTTAGGGTTAGGGTTAGCTTCCGGGTTAGGTTCCAGATTAGGTTCCGGATTAGGGTTAGGGTTAGGGTTAGGGTTAGGGTTAGGGTTAGGGTTAGGGTTAGGGTTAGGGTTAGGGTTAGGGTTAGGGTTAGGGTTAGGGTTAGGGTTAGGGTTAGGGTTAGGGTTAGGGTTAGGGTTAGGGTTAGGGTTAGGGTTAGGGTTAGGGTTAGGGTTAGGGCAGCAGATATACTAAAATTGGAACGATACGGAGAAGATTAGCATGGCCCCTGCGCATCTGGTGAGTTTTGTTCACTTCCCTTATTGGGAAGGTGCCGTTACGGCTCATTTTGCGCAATACGCGTTTTTGCCAGGAATGGGTATCTAAACATTGTTTTGGGAAAACTTTTATAGCTATCTATATTTGTCCCAACTTGTTATGTGCATCTGGATAGTTTGGTTCACTTACCTCATTGGGAAGCTGCCGTTACGGCCCGTTTTACGCAATATGAGTTTTTGCCAGAATCGGTGTCTCGTCGTCGTTTCTGGGCAACTTATGGAGCTTTCTATATTTGCCCCACCTTGTCATGTGCATCTGGTGAGTTTGGTTCACGGACCCCATCGGGAAGGTGCCGTTACGGCCCATTTTCACAATACGCGTTTTCTACTGGAAAGGGTATCTGAACGTGGTTTAGGGGTAACTTTTGGTGTTTTCTATATATGTCCCACCTTGTCTTGTACATCTAGTGTGTTTGTTTCACTTACGTCATTGGGAAGGTGCCGTTACGGCCCATTTTCGCAATACGCGTTTTCCTCAATAACTGGTATTAGAACGTGGTTTTGGGGCAACTTTTGGATCTTTCTATATTTGTCCCAACTTTTGATGTACATCTGTATAGTTTGGTTCACTTACCTCATTGGGAAGCTGCCGTTACGGCCCAATTTGCGCAATACGCGTTTTTCCCCAGAACGGGTATCTGAACGTGGTTTCGGGGTAACTTTTGGAGCTTTCTGTATTTGCCCCACCTAGTTCTGTGCATATGGTGATTTTGGTTCACTTCCCTTATTGGGAAGGTGCCGTTACGGCCCATTTTGCGCAATACGCGTTTTTGTCGGTATGGGTAACTGAACGTGGTTTGGGGGCAACCTTTGAAGCTTTCTATATTTGTCATACCTTGTCATGTGCATCTGGAGAGTTTGGTTCACTTACCTCATTGGGAAGGTGCCGTTACGGCCCATTTTCGCAATATGCGTTTTCCGCAAAAACGGGTATTAGAACGTGGTTTTGGGGCAACTTTTGGAGCTTTCTATATTTGTCCCAATGGGTATCTGAACAACGTTCAGATACCCATTCCGGCAAAAATTCGTATTGCGCAAAACGGGCCATAACGGCAGATTCCCAATGAGGTAAGTGAACCAAACTCACTACATGCACAAGACAAGGTGGGACATATATAGAAAGCTCCAAAAGTTACCCCAAAACCACGTTCCGATACCCGTTCCGGTCAAAAACGTGTATTGCACATATTGGGCAGTAACTGCAACTTCCCAATGAGGTAAGTGAACCAAACTCACCAGATGCACATGACAAGGTGGGTTAGGGTTAGGTTCCGGGTTAGGTTAACTTTTGAAGCTTTCTATATTTGTCATACCTTGTCATGTGCATCTGGAGAGTTTGGTTCACTTACCTCATTGGGAAGGTGCAGTTATTACCCATTTTCGCAATACACGTTTTCTGCCGGAAAGGTTATCTGAACGTGGTTTGGGGGCAACTTTTGTAGCTTTCTGTATTTGTCCCAACTTGTCATGTGCATCTGGTGAGTTTGGTTCACTTACCTCATTGGGAAGCTGCCGTTACGGCCCAATTTGCGCAATACGCGTTTTTTCTGAGAAAGGTATCTGAACGTGGTTTGGGGGTAACTTTTGGAGCTTTCTGTATTTGCCCCACCTAGTTCTGTGCATATGGCGATTTTGGTTCACTTCCCTTATTGGGAAGGTGCCGTTACGGCCCATTTTGCGCAATACGCGTTTTTGTCGGTATGGGTAACTGAACGTGGTTTGGGGGCAACTTTTGAAGCTTTCTATATTTGTCATACCTTGTCATGTGCATCTGGAGAGTTTGGTTGACTTACCTCATTGGGAAGGTGCCGTTTGGCCCATTTTCGCAATACACGTTTTCTGCCGGAAAGGGTATCTGACCGTGGTTTGGGGGCAACTTTTGGAGCTTTCTATATTTGTCCCAACTTGTCATGTGCATCTGGATAGTTTGGTTCACTTACCTCATTGGGAAGCTGCCGTTACGGCCCATTTTGCACAATACGCGTTTTTTCCGTGAACGGGTAACTGAACGTGGTTTTGGGGCAACTTCAGGAGCTTTGTATATTTGCCCCACCTTGTCATGTGCATCTGGTGTGTTTGGTTCACTTACGTCATTGGGAAGCTGCCGTTACGGCCCAATATGAGCAATACGCGTTTTTGCCAGGAACGGATATCTGAACGGGGTTTTGGGGTAACTTTTGGAGCTTTCTATATATGTCCCACCTTGTCTTCTGCATCTTGTTAGTTTGGTTCACTTATCTCATTGGGAAGGTCCTGTTACGGCCCATTTTCGCAATACGCATTTTCCGCAAAAACGGGTATTAGAACATGGTTTTGGGGCAACTTTTGGAGCTTTCTATATTTTTCCCAAATTGTCATGTGTATCTGGATAGTTTGGTTCACTTATCTCATTGGGAAGCTGCCGTTACGGCCCATTTTGCTGAATACGCGTTTTTGCCAGGAACGGGTAACTTAATGTTGTTTTGGGGCAACTATAGGAGCTGTGTATATTTGTCCCAACTTATCATGTGCATCTGGTGAGTTTGGTTCCGGGTTAGGATCCGGGTTAGGTTCCGGGTTAGGTTCCGGGTTAGGGTTAATTTCCGGGTTCGGTTCCGGGTTAGGGTTAGGTTCGGGGTTAGGGTTAGGTTCCGGGTTAGGGTTAGGTTCCGGGTTGGGGTTAGGGTTAGGTTCCGGGTTAGGGTTAGGGTTAGGGTTAGGCTCCGGGTTAGGGTTAGGTTCCGGGTTAGGGTTATGGTTAGGTTCCGGGTTAGGGTTAGAGTTTGGATCCGGGTTAGGGTTAGGGTTAGGTTCCGGGTTAGGGTTAGGGTTAGGTTCAGGGTTAGGGTTATGTTCCGGGTTAGGGTTAGGGTTAGGGTTAGGGTTAGGGTTAGGGTTAGGTTCCGGGTTAGGGTTAGGTTCCGGGTTAGGGTTAGGGTTAGGTTCCGGGTTAGGGTTATGTTCCATGTTAGGTTCCTGGTTAGGTTCCGGGTTAGGTTCCGGTATAGGGTCAAGGTTAGGTTCCGGGTTAGGGTTAGGTTCCGGGTTAGGGTTAGGTTCCTGGTTAGGGTTAGTTTCCGGGTTAGGGTTACTGTTAGGTTCCGGGTTAGGGTTAGGTTCCGGGTTAGGGTGAGGTTCAGGGTTAGGGTTAGGGTTAGGGTTAGGGTTAGGGTTAGGGTTAGGGTTAGGTTTTGGGTTAGGGTTAGGGTTAGGGTTAGGGTTAGGGTTAGGTTCATGGTTAGGGTTAGTTTCTGGGTTAGGGTTAGGTTCCCGGTTAGGGTTAGGTTCTGGGTTAGGGTTAGGGTTAGGTTCCGGGTTAGGGTTAGGTTCAAGGATAGGGTTAGGTTCCAGGTTAGGGTTAGGGTTAGGTTCCGGGTTAGGGTTACTGTTAGGTTCTGGGTTAGGGTTAGGTTCCAGGTTAGGGTTAGGTTCCAGGTTAGGGTTAGGGTTAGGTTCCGGGTAAGGTTCCGGGTTAGGTTCCGGGTTAGGGTTAGGTTCCGAGTTAGGGTTAGGGTTAGGGTTAGGTTCCGGGTTAGTTTCGTGTTATGGTTAGGTTCCGGGTTAGGGTTAGGGTTAAGGTTAGAGTTAGGGTTAGGGTTAGGATTAGGGTTAGGGTTAGGGTTAGGGTTAGGGTGCGGCTTAGGGTAGGGTCACGGGATACGGTTAGAGTTAGGGTTAGGTTCCGGTTTAGGTTCCGGTTTAGGTTCCGGGTTAGGTTCCGGGTTAGGTTCCGGGTTAGGGTTAGGTTCCGGGTTAGGGTTAGGTTCCGGGTTAGGGTTAGGGTTAGGTTCCAGGTTAGGTTCCATGTTAGGTTCTGGGTTAGGGTTAGGTTCCGGGTTAGGGTTAGGTTTAGGGAGTGGGTTAGGGTCCAGGTTAGGGTTAGGGTTAGGTTCCGGATTAGGGTTAGGTTCCGGGTTAGGGTTCGGTTCTGGGTTAGGGTTAGGTTCCCGTTAGGGTTAGGGTTAGGTTCCGGGTTAGGGTTAGGTTCCGGGTTAGGGTTAGGTTCCGGGTTAGGGTTAGGTTCCGGGTTAGGTTCCGGGTTAGGGTTAGGTTCCGGGTTAGGTTCCGGGTACGTTCCGGGTTAGGGTTATGTTCCGGGTTAGGTTCTGGGTTAGGTTCTGGGTTAGGTTCCGGGTTAGGTTCCCGGTTAGGTTCCGCTTTAGGTTCCGGGTTAGGGTTAGGTTCCGGGTTAGGGTTAGGTTCCGGGTTAGGGTTAGGTTCCAGGTTAGGGTTAGGTTCCGGGTTAGGTTTAGGGTTAGGGTTAGGATCAGGGTAATGTTCCAGGTTAGGTTCCGGGTTAGGGTTAGGTTCCGGGTTAGGGTTAGTGTTAGTGTTAGGTTCCGGGTTAGGTTCCGGGTTAGGTACCGGGTTAAGTTCGGATTATGGTTAGGTTCCGGGTTTGGGTTAGGGTTAGGGTTAGCGTTAGGTTTAGGTTTAGGGTTAGGGTTAGGGTTAGGGTTAGGGGTAGGGTTAGCGTTATTGTTAGGGTTAGGGTTAGGGTTAGGGTTGTGCTCGCTTCGGCAGCACATATACTAAAATTGGAACGATACAGAGAAGATTAGCATGGCCCCTGCGCATCTGGATAGTTTGGTTCATTTACCTCATTGGGAAGCTGCCGTTACGGCCCGTTTTGCGCAATACAAATTTTTGCCGGAATGGGACTCTGAACGTCGTTTCGGGGCAACTTATGGAGCTTTATATATTTGCCCACCTTGTCATGTGCATCTGGTGAGTTTAGTTCACTTACCTCATTGGGAAGTTGCCGTTACGGCCCAATTTGCACAATACGTGTTTTTGCCCAGAACGTTATCTGAACGTTGTTTTGGGGCAACTTTTGGAGCTTTCTATATTTGTTCTACCTTGTCATGTGCATCTGGTGAGTTTGGTTCACTTACCGCATTGGGAAGTTGCCGTTACGGCCAATTTGAGCAATACGCGTTTTGGCCCAGAACTGGTATCTGAACATGGTTTCGGGGTAACTTTTGGAGCTTTCTATATTTGCCCCACCCAGTAATGTGCATATGGTGTGTTTGGTTCACTTCTCTCATTGGGAAAGTGCCGTTACGGCCCATTTGCACAATACGCGTTTTTGCAAGGAACGGGTAACTGAACGTAGTTTTTGGGCAACTTTTGGAGCTGTCTATATTTGTCCCACCTTGTCATGTGCATCTGGTGAGTTTGGTTCACTTTCCTCATTGGGAAGCTGCTTTTACGGCCCAATTTGAGCAATATGCGTTTTTGCCAGAATCGGTGTCTCGTCATCGTTTCTGGGCAACTTATGGAGCTTTCTATATTTGCCCCACCTTGTCATGTGCATCTGGTGAGTTTGGTTCACTTACCTCATTGGGAAGTTGCAGTTACTGCGCAAATTGCGCAATACACGTTTTTGACCGGAACGGGTATCGGAACGTGGTTTTGGGGTAACTTTTGGTGTTTTCTATATATGTCCCACCTTGTCTTGTACATCTAGTGTGTTTGTTTCACTTACGTCATTGGGAAGGTGCCGTTACGGCCCATTTTCGCAATACGCGTTTTCCTCAATAACTGGTATTAGAACGTGGTTTTGGGGCAACTTTTGGATCTTTCTATATTTGTCCCAACTTTTGATGTACATCTGTATAGTTTGGTTCACTTACCTCATTGGGAAGCTGCCGTTACGGCCCAATTTGCGCAATACGTATTTTTTCCCAGAACGGGTATCTGAACGTGGTTTCGGGGTAACTTTTGGAGCTCTCTGTATTTGCCCCACCTAGTTCTGTGCATATGGTGATTTTGGTTCACTTCCCTTATTGGGAAGGTGCCGTTACGGCCCATTTTGCGCAATACGCGTTTTTGTCGGTATGGGTAACTGAACGTGGTTTGGGGGCAACTTTTGAAGCTTTCTATATTTGTCATACCTTGTCATGTGCATCTGGAGAGTTTGGTTCACTTACCTCATTGGGAAGGTGCCGTTACGGCCCATTTTCGCAATATGCGTTTTCCGCAAAAACGGGTATTAGAACTTGGTTTTGGGGCAACTTTTGGAGCTTTCTATATTTGTCCCAATGGGTATCTGAACAACGTTCAGATAACGATTCCGGCAAAAATTCGTATTGCGCAAAACGGGCCATAACGGCAGCTTCCCAATGAGGTAAGTGAACCAAACTCACTAGATGCACAAGACAAGGTGGGACATATATAGAAAGCTCCAAAAGTTACCCCAAAACCACGTTCCGATACCCGTTCCGGTCAAAAACGTGTATTGCGCATATTGGGCAGTAACTGCAACTTCCCAATGAGGTAAGTGAACCAAACTCACCAGATGCACATGACAAGGTGGGTTAGGGTTAGGTTCCGGGTTAGGTTAACTTTTGAAGCTTTCTATATTTGTCATACCTTGTCATGTGCATCTGGAGAGTTTGGTTCACTTACTTCATTGGGAAGGTGCAGTTATTACCCATTTTCGCAATACACGTTTTCTGCCGGAAAGGTTATCTGAACGTGGTTTGGGGGCAACTTTTGGAGCTTTCTGTGTTTGTCCCAACTTGTCATGTGCATCTGGTGAGTTTGGTTCACTTACCTCATTGGGAAGCTGCCGTTACGGCCCAATTTGCGCAATACGCGTTTTTTCTGAGAAAGGTATCTGAACGTGGTTTGGGGGTAACTTTTGGAGCTTTCTGTATTTGCCCCACCTAGTTCTGTGCATATGGTGATTTTGGTTCACTTCCCTTATTGGGAAGGTGCCGTTACGGCCCATTTTGCGCAATACGCGTTTTTGTCGGTATGGGTAACTGAACGTGGTTTGGGGGCAACTTTTGAAGCTTTCTATATTTGTCATACCTTGTCATGTGCATCTGGAGAGTTTGGTTGACTTACCTCATTGGGAAGGTGCCGTTACGGCCCATTTTCGCAATACACATTTTCTGCCGGAAAGGTTATCTGACTGTGGTTTGGGGGCAACTTTTGGAGCTTTCTATATTTGTCCCAACTTGTCATGTGCATCTGGATAGTTTGGTTCACTTACCTCATTGGGAAGTTGCCGTTACGTACCGTTTTGCGCAATACGCGTTTTTGCCAGGAACGGGTATCTGAACTTGGTTTTTTGGCAACTTTTGGAGCTTTCTATATTTGTCCCAACTTGTCATGTGCATCTGGTGAGTTTGGTTCACTTACCTCATTGGGAAGGTTTGGGGGCAAGTTTTGGAGCTTTCTATGTTTGTCCCACCTTGTCATGTGCATCTGGTGAGTTTGGTTCACTTTCCTCATTGGGAAGGTGCCGTTACGGCCCATTTTCGCAATACGCATTTTCCGCAAAAACGGGTATTAGAACGTGGTTTTGGGGCAACTTTTGGAGCTTTCTATATTTGTCCCAACTTGTCATGTGCATCTGGATAGCTTGGTTCACTTACCTCATTGGGAAGCTGCCGTTACGGCCCATTTTACTCAATACGCGTTTTTTCAGGAACGGGTAACTGAACGTTGTTTTGGGGCAACTAAAGGAGCTGTGTATATTTGACCCAACTTATCATGCGCATCTGGTGAGTTTGGTTCTGGGTTAGGATCCGGGTTAGTTTCCAGGTTAGGCTCCGGGTTAGGGTTAATTTCCGGGTTCGGTTCCGGGTTAGGGTTAGGTTCGGGGTTAGGGTTAGGTTCCGGGTTAGGGTTAGCTTCTGGGTTAGGGTTAGGTTCCAGGTTGGGGTTAAGGTTAGGTTCCGGGTTAGGGTTAGGGTTAGGGTTAGGCTCCGGGTTAGGGTTAGTTTCCGGGTTAGGGTTAGGGTTAGGGTTAGGGTTTGGTTCCGGGTTAGGGTTAGGTTCCGGGTTAGGGTTAGGTTCCGGGTTAGGTTCCGGGTTAGGTTCTGGGTTAGGTACCGGGTTAGGTTCCGGGTTAGGTTCCGGGTTAGGGTTAGGTTCCGGGTTAGGGTTAGGGTTAGGTTCGGGGTTAGGGTTAGGTTCGGGGTTAGAGTTAGGTTCCGGGTTATTGTTAGGGTTAGGTTCCGGGTTAGGGTTACTGTTAGGTTCCGGGTTAGGGTTAGGTTCCGGGTTAGGGTTAGGGTGAGTTTCCGGGTTAGGGTTAATGTTAGGTTCCGGGTTAGGATTATGTTCCGGGTTTGGGTTAGGGTTAGGTTCCGGGTTAGGGTTAGGTTCCGGGTTAGGGTTAGGGTTAGGTTCCGGGTTAGGGTTAGGTTCTGGGTTAGGGGTAGGTTCCGGGTTAGGGTTAGGGTTAGGTTCCGGGTTAGGGTTACTGTTAGGTTCCGCTTTAGGGTTAGGTTCCTGGTTAGGGTTAGGTCACGGGTTAGGGTTAGGGTTAGGTTACGGGTTAGGGTTAGGTTCCGGGTTAGGGTTAGGTTTAGGGTTAGGGTTAGGGTTAGGGTTAGGGTTAGGGTTAGGCTTAGGGTTAGGCTTAAGGTTCGGGTTCGGGTTCGGATTAGGGTTAGGGTTAGGGTTAGGTTCCAGGTTAGGGTTAGGTTCCAGGTTAGGGTTAGGGTTAGGGTTAGCTTCCGGGTTAGGTTCCAGATTAGGTTCCGGATTAGGGTTAGGGTTAGGGTTAGGGTTAGGGTTAGGGTTAGGGTTAGGGTTAGGGTTAGGGTTAGGGTTAGGGTTAGGGTTAGGGTTAGGGTTAGGGTTAGGGTTAGGGTTAGGGTTAGGGTTAGGGTTAGGGTTAGGGTTAGGGTTAGGGTTAGGGTTAGGGTTAGGGTTAGGGTTAGGGCAGCAGATATACTAAAATTGGAACGATACGGAGAAGATTAGCATGGCCCCTGCGCATCTGGTGAGTTTTGTTCACTTCCCTTATTGGGAAGGTGCCGTTACGGCTCATTTTGCGCAATACGCGTTTTTGCCAGGAATGGGTATCTAAACATTGTTTTGGGAAAACTTTTATAGCTATCTATATTTGTCCCAACTTGTTATGTGCATCTGGATAGTTTGGTTCACTTACCTCATTGGGAAGCTGCCGTTACGGCCCGTTTTACGCAATATGAGTTTTTGCCAGAATCGGTGTCTCGTCGTCGTTTCTGGGCAACTTATGGAGCTTTCTATATTTGCCCCACCTTGTCATGTGCATCTGGTGAGTTTGGTTCACGGACCCCATCGGGAAGGTGCCGTTACGGCCCATTTTCACAATACGCGTTTTCTACTGGAAAGGGTATCTGAACGTGGTTTAGGGGTAACTTTTGGTGTTTTCTATATATGTCCCACCTTGTCTTGTACATCTAGTGTGTTTGTTTCACTTACGTCATTGGGAAGGTGCCGTTACGGCCCATTTTCGCAATACGCGTTTTCCTCAATAACTGGTATTAGAACGTGGTTTTGGGGCAACTTTTGGATCTTTCTATATTTGTCCCAACTTTTGATGTACATCTGTATAGTTTGGTTCACTTACCTCATTGGGAAGCTGCCGTTACGGCCCAATTTGCGCAATACGCGTTTTTCCCCAGAACGGGTATCTGAACGTGGTTTCGGGGTAACTTTTGGAGCTTTCTGTATTTGCCCCACCTAGTTCTGTGCATATGGTGATTTTGGTTCACTTCCCTTATTGGGAAGGTGCCGTTACGGCCCATTTTGCGCAATACGCGTTTTTGTCGGTATGGGTAACTGAACGTGGTTTGGGGGCAACCTTTGAAGCTTTCTATATTTGTCATACCTTGTCATGTGCATCTGGAGAGTTTGGTTCACTTACCTCATTGGGAAGGTGCCGTTACGGCCCATTTTCGCAATATGCGTTTTCCGCAAAAACGGGTATTAGAACGTGGTTTTGGGGCAACTTTTGGAGCTTTCTATATTTGTCCCAATGGGTATCTGAACAACGTTCAGATACCCATTCCGGCAAAAATTCGTATTGCGCAAAACGGGCCATAACGGCAGATTCCCAATGAGGTAAGTGAACCAAACTCACTACATGCACAAGACAAGGTGGGACATATATAGAAAGCTCCAAAAGTTACCCCAAAACCACGTTCCGATACCCGTTCCGGTCAAAAACGTGTATTGCGCATATTGGGCAGTAACTGCAACTTCCCAATGAGGTAAGTGAACCAAACTCACCAGATGCACATGACAAGGTGGGTTAGGGTTAGGTTCCGGGTTAGGTTAACTTTTGAAGCTTTCTATATTTGTCATACCTTGTCATGTGCATCTGGAGAGTTTGGTTCACTTACCTCATTGGGAAGGTGCAGTTATTACCCATTTTCGCAATACACGTTTTCTGCCGGAAAGGTTATCTGAACGTGGTTTGGGGGCAACTTTTGTAGCTTTCTGTATTTGTCCCAACTTGTCATGTGCATCTGGTGAGTTTGGTTCACTTACCTCATTGGGAAGCTGCCGTTACGGCCCAATTTGCGCAATACGCGTTTTTTCTGAGAAAGGTATCTGAACGTGGTTTGGGGGTAACTTTTGGAGCTTTCTGTATTTGCCCCACCTAGTTCTGTGCATATGGCGATTTTGGTTCACTTCCCTTATTGGGAAGGTGCCGTTACGGCCCATTTTGCGCAATACGCGTTTTTGTCGGTATGGGTAACTGAACGTGGTTTGGGGGCAACTTTTGAAGCTTTCTATATTTGTCATACCTTGTCATGTGCATCTGGAGAGTTTGGTTGACTTACCTCATTGGGAAGGTGCCGTTTGGCCCATTTTCGCAATACACGTTTTCTGCCGGAAAGGGTATCTGACCGTGGTTTGGGGGCAACTTTTGGAGCTTTCTATATTTGTCCCAACTTGTCATGTGCATCTGGATAGTTTGGTTCACTTACCTCATTGGGAAGCTGCCGTTACGGCCCATTTTGCACAATACGCGTTTTTTCCGTGAACGGGTAACTGAACGTGGTTTTGGGGCAACTTCAGGAGCTTTGTATATTTGCCCCACCTTGTCATGTGCATCTGGTGTGTTTGGTTCACTTACGTCATTGGGAAGCTGCCGTTACGGCCCAATATGAGCAATACGCGTTTTTGCCAGGAACGGATATCTGAACGGGGTTTTGGGGTAACTTTTGGAGCTTTCTATATATGTCCCACCTTGTCTTCTGCATCTTGTTAGTTTGGTTCACTTATCTCATTGGGAAGGTCCTGTTACGGCCCATTTTCGCAATACGCATTTTCCGCAAAAACGGGTATTAGAACATGGTTTTGGGGCAACTTTTGGAGCTTTCTATATTTTTCCCAAATTGTCATGTGTATCTGGATAGTTTGGTTCACTTATCTCATTGGGAAGCTGCCGTTACGGCCCATTTTGCTGAATACGCGTTTTTGCCAGGAACGGGTAACTTAATGTTGTTTTGGGGCAACTATAGGAGCTGTGTATATTTGTCCCAACTTATCATGTGCATCTGGTGAGTTTGGTTCCGGGTTAGGATCCGGGTTAGGTTCCGGGTTAGGTTCCGGGTTAGGGTTAATTTCCGGGTTCGGTTCCGGGTTAGGGTTAGGTTCGGGGTTAGGGTTAGGTTCCGGGTTAGGGTTAGGTTCCGGGTTGGGGTTAGGGTTAGGTTCCGGGTTAGGGTTAGGGTTAGGGTTAGGCTCCGGGTTAGGGTTAGGTTCCGGGTTAGGGTTATGGTTAGGTTCCGGGTTAGGGTTAGAGTTTGGATCCGGGTTAGGGTTAGGGTTAGGTTCCGGGTTAGGGTTAGGGTTAGGTTCAGGGTTAGGGTTATGTTCCGGGTTAGGGTTAGGGTTAGGGTTAGGGTTAGGGTTAGGGTTAGGTTCCGGGTTAGGGTTAGGTTCCGGGTTAGGGTTAGGGTTAGGTTCCGGGTTAGGGTTATGTTCCATGTTAGGTTCCTGGTTAGGTTCCGGGTTAGGTTCCGGTATAGGGTCAAGGTTAGGTTCCGGGTTAGGGTTAGGTTCCGGGTTAGGGTTAGGTTCCTGGTTAGGGTTAGTTTCCGGGTTAGGGTTACTGTTAGGTTCCGGGTTAGGGTTAGGTTCCGGGTTAGGGTGAGGTTCAGGGTTAGGGTTAGGGTTAGGGTTAGGGTTAGGGTTAGGGTTAGGGTTAGGTTTTGGGTTAGGGTTAGGGTTAGGGTTAGGGTTAGGGTTAGGTTCATGGTTAGGGTTAGTTTCTGGGTTAGGGTTAGGTTCCCGGTTAGGGTTAGGTTCTGGGTTAGGGTTAGGGTTAGGTTCCGGGTTAGGGTTAGGTTCAAGGATAGGGTTAGGTTCCAGGTTAGGGTTAGGGTTAGGTTCCGGGTTAGGGTTACTGTTAGGTTCTGGGTTAGGGTTAGGTTCCAGGTTAGGGTTAGGTTCCAGGTTAGGGTTAGGGTTAGGTTCCGGGTAAGGTTCCGGGTTAGGTTCCGGGTTAGGGTTAGGTTCCGAGTTAGGGTTAGGGTTAGGGTTAGGTTCCGGGTTAGTTTCGTGTTATGGTTAGGTTCCGGGTTAGGGTTAGGGTTAAGGTTAGAGTTAGGGTTAGGGTTAGGATTAGGGTTAGGGTTAGGGTTAGGGTTAGGGTGCGGCTTAGGGTAGGGTCACGGGATATGGTTAGAGTTAGGGTTAGGTTCCGGTTTAGGTTCCGGTTTAGGTTCCGGGTTAGGTTCCGGGTTAGGTTCCGGGTTAGGTTTAGGTTCCGGGTTAGGGTTAGGTTCCGGGTTAGGGTTAGGGTTAGGTTCCAGGTTAGGTTCCATGTTAGGTTCTGGGTTAGGGTTAGGTTCCGGGTTAGGGTTAGGTTTAGGGAGTGGGTTAGGGTCCAGGTTAGGGTTAGGGTTAGGTTCCGGGTTAGGGTTAGGTTCCGGGTTAGGGTTCGGTTCTGGGTTAGGGTTAGGTTCCCGTTAGGGTTAGGGTTAGGTTCCGGGTTAGGGTTAGGTTCCGGGTTAGGGTTAGGTTCCGGGTTAGGGTTAGGTTCCGGGTTAGGTTCCGGGTTAGGGTTAGGTTCCGGGTTAGGTTCCGGGTACGTTCCGGGTTAGGGTTATGTTCCGGGTTAGGTTCTGGGTTAGGTTCTGGGTTAGGTTCCGGGTTAGGTTCCCGGTTAGGTTCCGCTTTAGGTTTCGGGTTAGGGTTGGGTTCCGGGTTAGGGTTAGGTTCCGGGTTAGGGTTAGGTTCCAGGTTAGGGTTAGGTTCCGGGTTAGGTTTAGGGTTAGGGTTAGGATCAGGGTAATGTTCCAGGTTAGGTTCCGGGTTAGGGTTAGGTTCCGGGTTAGGGTTAGTGTTAGTGTTAGGTTCCGGGTTAGGTTCCGGGTTAGGTACCGGGTTAAGTTCGATTTATGGTTAGGTTCCGGGTTTGGGTTAGGGTTAGGGTTAGCGTTAGGTTTAGGTTTAGGGTTAGGGTTAGGGTTAGGGTTAGGGGTAGGGTTAGCGTTAGTGTTAGGGTTAGGGTTAGGGTTAGGGTTGTGCTCGCTTCGGCAGCACATATACTAAAATTGGAACGATACAGAGAAGATTAGCATGGCCCCTGCGCATCTGGATAGTTTGGTTCATTTACCTCATTGGGAAGCTGCCGTTACGGCCCGTTTTGCGCAATACAAATTTTTGCCGGAATGGGACTCTGAACGTCGTTTCGGGGCAACTTATGGAGCTTTCTATATTTGTTCTACCTTGTCATGTGCATCTGGTGAGTTTGGTTCACTTACCGCATTGGGAAGTTGCCGTTACGGCCAATTTGAGCAATACGCGTTTTGGCCCAGAACTGGTATCTGAACATGGTTTCGGGGTAACTTTTGGAGCTTTCTATATTTGCCCCACCCAGTAATGTGCATATGGTGTGTTTGGTTCACTTCTCTCATTGGGAAAGTGCCGTTACGGCCCATTTGCACAATACGCGTTTTTGCAAGGAACGGGTAACTGAACGTAGTTTTCGGGCAACTTTTGGAGCTGTCTATATTTGTCCCACCTTGTCATGTGCATCTGGTGAGTTTGGTTCACTTTCCTCATTGGGAAGCTGCTTTTACGGCCCAATTTGAGCAATATGCGTTTTTGCCAAGAACTGGTATCTAAACGTTGTTTTGGGGGAACTTTTGGAGTTGTCTATATTTGTCCCAACTTGTCATGTGCATCTGGATAGTTTGGTTCCCTTACTTCATTGGGAAGCTGTCGTTACGGCCCGTTTTCGCAATATGAGTTTTTGCAAGAATGGGTGTCTCAACGTCGTTTCTGGGCAACTTATGGAGCTTTCTATATTTGCCCCACCTTATCATGTGCATCTGGTGAGTTTGGTTCACTTACCTCATTGGGAAGTTGCCGTTACGGCCCAATTTTCGCAATACACGTTTTTGCCCAGAACAGGTATCTGAATGTGCTTTTGTGGCACCTTTTGGAGCTTTCTATATTTGTCCTACCTTGTCATGTGCATCTGGGAAGATTGGTTCACTTACCTCATTGGGAAGGTGCCATTACGGCACATTTTCGTAATACATGTTTTCTGCCTGAAAGGGTATCTAAACGTGGTTTGGAGGCAACTTTTGGAGCTTTCTGTATTTGTCCCAACTTGTCATGTGCCTCTGGTGAGTTTGGTTAACTTACCTCTTTGGGAAGATGCCGTTACGTCCCATTTTGCGCAATAAAGTTTTTGACCGGAACGGGTATTTGAACGTAGTTTTGGGGTAACTTTTGGAGCTTTCTATATATGTCCCACCTTGTCTTGTACATCTCATTAGTTTGGTTCACTTACCTCATTGGGAAGGTGCCGTTACGGTCCATTTTCGCAATACGCATTTTCCGCAAAAACGGGTATTAGAACGTGGTTTTGGGGCAACTTTTGGAGCTTTCTATATTTGTCCCAACTTGTCATGTGCATCTGGATAGTTTGGTTCACTTACCACTTTGGGATGCTGACGTTAATGCCCAATTTGCGCAATACACGTTTTTTTCCAGAACGGGTATCTGAATGTGGTTTTGGGGCAACTTTTGGAGCTTTCTATATTTGTCCCAACTTGTCATGTGCATCTGGATAGTTTGGTTCACTTACCACTTTGGGAAGGTGCCGTTAAGGCCCATTTCGCGCAATACGCGTTTTTGCCGGTATGGGTAACTGAACGTGGTTTTGGGGCAACTTTTGGAGCTTTCTATATTTGTCCTACCTTGTCATGTGCACCTGGTGAGTTTGGTTCACTTACCACATTGGGAAGGTGCTGTTATGGCTCATTTTCGCAATACATGTTTTCTGCCGGAAAGGGTATCTGAACGTGGTTTGGGGGCAACTTTTAGAGCTTTCTGTATTTGTCCCCTCCGCAAGAACGGGTGTTAGAACGTGCGCAATACGCAGTTTTGCCCAGAACGGGTTTCTGAACGTGGTTTGGGGGCAACTTTTGGAGTTTTCTATAATTGTCCCTTCCGCAAGAACGGGTGTTAGAACGTTGTTTTTGTGCAACTTTTGGAGCTGTCTATATTTGCCCAACTTAGTTATGTGCATCTGGTGAGTTTGGTTCCGGGTTCGGTTCCGGGTTAGGGTTACGTTCCGGGTTAGGTTCCGGTTCCGGGTTCGGATTAGGTTCTGGGTTAGGGTTAGGTTGCGGGTTAGGGTTAGGTTCCGGGTTAGGGTTGGGTTAGGTTACGGGTTAGGTTTAGGGTTTGGGTTAGGTTCCGGGTTAGGGTAAGGTTCCGGGTTAGGGTTAGGATTATGTTCCGGGTTAGGGTTAGGGTTAGTTTCCGGGTTAGGGTTAGGTTCCGGGTTAGGGTTAGGCTCCGGTTTAGGGTCCGGTTTAGGTTCCGGGTTAGGGTTATGTTCCGGGTTTGGGTTAGGTTCCGGGTTTGGGTTAGGTTCCGGGTTAGGTTCCGGGTTAGGTTCCGGGTTAGGTTCCGGCTTAGGTTCCGGGTTAGGTTCCCGGTTAGGGTTAGGTTCCGGGTTAGGGTTAGGTTCCGGGTTAGAGTTAGGGTTAGGTTCCGGGTTAGGGTTAGGTTCAGGGTTAGGGTTAGGTTCCGGGTTAGGGTTACTGTTAGTTTCCGGGTTAGGGTTAGGTTCCTCGTTAGGGTTAGGTTCCAGGTTAGGGTTAGGTTCCAGTTTCGGGTTAGGGTTAGGGTTAGGTTCCGGGTTAGGTTCCGGGTTAAGTTCCGGGTTAGGTTCGTGTTATGGTTAGGTTCCGGGTTAGGGTTAGGGTTAGGGTTAGAGTTAGGGTTAGGGTTAGGATTAAGGTTAGGGTTCGGGTTCGGGTTCGGGTTCGGGTTAGGGTTAGGGTTAGGATTAGGGTTAGTGTGTGGGTTAGGGTTACGTTCCGGGATAGGGTTAGGGTTAAGGTTAGGTTCCGGGTTAGGTTCCGGGTTAGGTTCCGGGTTAGGTTCCGGGTTAGGTTCCGGGTTAGGGTTAGGTTACGGGTTAGGGTTAGGTTACAGGTTAGGTTCCGGGTTAGGTTCTGGGTTAGGGTTAGGTTCCGGGTTAGGGTTTGGGTTAGGTTCCGGGTTAGGGTTAGGTTCCGGTTTAGGGTTAGGTTCGGGGTTAGGGTTAGGTTTAGGGGGTGGGTTAGTGTCCAGGTTAGGATTAGGGTTAGGTTCCGTGTTAGGGTTAGGTTCCGGGTTAGGGTTAGGTTCTGGGTTATGGTTAGGTTCCCGTTAGGGTTAGGGTTAGGTTCCGGGTTAGGGTTATGTTCTGGGTTAGGGTTAGGGTCCGGGTTAGGGTTAGGTTCCGTGTTAGGTTCCGTGTTAGGGTTTGGTTCCGGGTAGGTTCCGGGTTAGGGTTAGGTTCCGGGTTAGGTTCTGGGTTAGGTTCCGGGTTAGGTTCCCGGTTAGGTTCTGGGTTAGGTTCCGGGTTAGGGTTAGGTTCTGGGTTAGGGTTAGGTTCCGCGTTAGGGTTAGGTTCCAGGTCAGGGTTAGGTTCCGGGTTAGGGTTAGGGTTAGGTTAGGTTCAGGGTTATGTTCCGGGTTAGGTTCCGGGTTAGGGTTAGGTTCCAGGTTAGGGTTAGGGTTAGGGTTAGGTTCCGGGTTTTGTTCCGGGTTAAGTTCGGATTATGGTTAGGTTCTGGGTTAGGGTTAGGGTTAGGGTTAGAGTTAGGGTTGTGCTCGCTTCGGCAGCACATATACTAAAATTGGAATGATACAGAGAAGATTAGAATGGCCTCAGCGCATCTGGATAGTTTGGTTCACTTACCTCATTGGGAAGCTGCCGTTACGGCCCATTTTGCGCAATACGAATTTTTGCCGGAATGGGACTCTGAACGTCGTTTCGGGGCAACTTATGGACCTTTATATATTTGCCCACCTTGTCATGTGCATCTGGTGAGTTTAGTTCACTTTCCTCATTGGGAAGCTGCTTTTACAGCCCAATTTGAGCAATATGCGTTTTTGCCAAGAACGGGTATATAAACGTTGTTTTGGGGGAACTTTTGGAGCTGTCTATATTTGTCCCAACTTGTCATGTGCATCTGGATAGATTGGTTCCCTTACCTAATTGGGAAGCTGCCGTTACGGCCCGTTTTGAGCAATATGAGTTTTTGCCAGAATGGGTGTCTCAACGTCGTTTCTGGGCAACTTATGGAGCTTTCTATATTTGCCCCACCTTATCATGTGCATCTGGTGAGTTTGGTTCACTTACCTCATTGGGAAGTTGCCGTTACGGCCCAATTTGCGCAATACGCGTTTTTGCCCGGAACACGTATCTAAATGTGCTTTGGGGGCAACTTTTGGAGCTTTCTATATTTGTCCTACCTTGTCATGTGCACCTGGTGAGTTTGGTTCACTTACCACATTGGGAAGGTGCCATTACGGCCCATTTTCGTAATACATGTTTTCTGCCTGAAAGGGTATCTAAACGTGGTTTGGAGGCAACTTTTGGAGCTTTCTATATTTGCCCCACCTTATCATGTGCATCTGGTGAGTTTGGTTCACTTACCTCATTGGGAAGGTGCGGTTACGGTCCATTTTCGCAATACGCATTTTCCGCAAAAACGGGTATTAGAACGCGGTTTTGGGGCAACTTTTGGAGCTTTCTATATTTGTTCCAACTTGTCATGTGCATCTGGATAGTTTGGTTCACTTACCACTTTGGGAAGCTGACGTTAATGCCCAATTTGCGCAATACACGTTTTTTCCCAGAACGGGTATCTGAATGTGGTTTTGGGGCAACTTTTGGAGCTTTCTATATTTGTCCCAACTTGTCATGTGCATCTGGATAGTTTGGTTCACTTACCACTTTGGGAAGGTGCCGTTAAGGCCCATTTCGCGCAATACGCGTTTTTGCCGTTATGGGTAACTGAACGTGGTTTTGGGTCAACTTTTGGAGCTTTCTATATTTGTCCTACCTTGTCATGTGCACCTGGTGAGTTTGGTTCACTTACCACATTGGGAAGGTGCTGTTATGGCTCATTTTCGCAATACATGTTTTCTGCCGGAAAGGGTATCTGAACGTGGTTTGGGGGCAACTTTTAGAGCTTTCTGTATTTGTCCCCTCCGCAAGAACGGGTGTTAGAACGTGCGCAATATGCATTTTTGCCCAGAACGGGTTTCTGAACGTGGTTTGGGGGCAACTTTTGGAGTTTTCTATATTTGTCCCTTCCGCAAGAACGGGTGTTAGAACGTTGTTTTTGTGCAACTTTTGGAGCTGTCTATATTTGCCCAACTTAGTTATGTCCATCTGGTGAGTTTGGTTCCGGGTTCGGTTCCGGGTTAGGGTTAGGTTCCGGGTTCGGTTCCGGGTTAGGATTAGGTTCTGGGTTAGGGTTAGGTTGCGGGTTAGGGTTAGGTTCCGGGTTAGGGTTGGGTTAGGTTCCGGGTTAGGGTTAGGGTTAGGTTCCGGTTTAGGGTAAGGTTCCGGGTTAGGGTTAGGATTATGTTCCGGGTTAGGGTTAGGGTTAGGTTCCGGTTTAGGGTTAGGTTCCGGGTTAGGGTTAGGCTCCGGGTTAGGGTCCGGGTTAGGGTCCGGGTTAGGGTTATGTTCCGGGTTTGGGTTAGGTTCCGGGTTTGGGTTAGGTTCCGGGTTAGGTTCCGGCTTAGGTTCCGGGTTAGGTTCCCGGTTAGGGTTAGGTTCCGGGTTAGGGTTAGGGTTAGGTTCCGGGTTAGGGTTAGGTTCAGGGTTAGGGTTAGGTTCCGGGTTAGGGTTACTGTTAGTTTCCGGGTTAGGGTTAGGTTCCGGGTTAGGGTTAGGTTCCAGGTTAGGGTTAGGTTCCAATTTGAGCAATATGCGTTTTTGCCAAGAACGGGTATCTAAACGTTGTTTTGGGGGAACTTTTGGAGCTGTCTATATTTGTCCCTACTTGTCATGTGCATCTGGATAGATTGGTTCCCTTACCTAATTGGGAAGCTGCCGTTACGGCCCGTTTTGAGCAATATGAGTTTTTGCCAGAATGGGTGTCTCAACGTCCTTTCTGGGCAACTTTTGGAGCTTTCTATATTTGCCCCACCTTATCATGTGCATCTGGTGAGTTTGGTTCACTTACCTCATTGGGAAGTTGCCGTTACGGCCCAATTTGCGCAATACGCGTTTTTGCCCAGAACAGGTATCTGAATGTGCTTTTGGGGCAACTTTTGGAGCTTTCTATATTTGTCCTACCTTGTCATGTGCATCTGGGAAGTTTGGTTCACTTACCTCATTGGGAAGGTGCCATTACGGCCCATTTTCATAATACATGTTTTCTGCCTGAAAGGGTATCTAAACGTGGTTTGGGGGCAACTTTTGGAGCTTTCTGTATTTGGCCAAACTTGTCATGTGCATCTGGTGAGTTTAGTTCACTTACCTCATTGGGAAGTTGCCGTTACGGCCCAATTTGCGAAATACGAGTTTTTGCCCAGAACGTTATCTGAACGTGGTTTGGGGGCAACTTTTGGAGCTTTCTGTATTTGTCTCCTCTGCAAGAACGGGTGTTAGAATGTGCGCAATACGCATTTTTGCCCAGAACGGGTTTCTGAACGTGGTTTGGGGGCAACTTTTGGAGCTGTCTATATTTGCCCAACCTAGTTATGTGCATCTGGTGAGTTTGGTTCCGGGTTAGGTTCCGGGTTAGGGTTAGGTTCCGGGTTCGGTTCCGGGTTAGGATTAGGTTACAGGTTAGGGTTAGGTTGCGGGTTAGGGTTAGGTTCCGGGTTAGGGTTGGGTTAGGTTCCGGGTTAGAGTTAGGGTTAGGGTTAGGTTCCGTGTTAGGGTAAGGTTCCAGGTTAGGGTTAGGTTCCGGGTTAGGGTTAGGATTAGATTCCGGGTTAGGGTTAGGGTTAGGTTCCGGGTTAGGGTTAGGTTCCGGGTTAGGGTTAGGATCCGGGTTAGGGTCCGGGTTAGGTTCCGGGTTAGGTTAGGGTTAGGGTTAGTGTCCGGGTTAGGGTCCGGGTTAGCGTTATGTTCCGGGTTAGGGTTAGGTTCCGGGTTAGGATTAGGTTCCGGGTTAGGGTTAGGTTCCGGGTTATGGTTAGGTTAGGGTTAGGGTTAGGTTCCGGGTTTGGGTTAGGTTCCGGGTTAGGTTCCGGGTTAGGTTCCGGCTTAGGTTCCGGGTTAGGTTCCGGGATAGGTTCCGGGTTAGGGTTGGTTCCGGGTTAGGGTTAGGTTCCGGGTTAGGGTTAGGTTCAGGGTTAGGGTTAGGTTCCGGGTTAGGGTTAGGGTTAGGTACCGGGTTAGGGTTACTGTTAGGTTCCGGGATAGGGTTAGGTTCCGGGTTAGGGTTAGGGTTAGGGTTAGGTTCCGGGTTAGGTTCCGGGTTAGGTTCCGGGTTAGGTTCCTGGTTAGGGTTAGGTTCCGAGTTAGTGTTAGGGTTAGGTTCCGGGTTAGGTTCGTGTTATGGTTAGATTCCGGGTTAGGGTTAGGGTTAGGGTTAGGGTTAGAGTTAGGGTTAGGGTTTGGTTTAGGGTTAGGGTTAAGGTTAGGGTTAGGGTTAGGGTTAGGGTTAGGGTTAGGGTTAGGGTTAGGGTTATGGTGCGGGTGCGGGTTAGGGTTAGGTTCCGGGATAGGGTTAGGTTCCGGGTTAGGTTCCGGGTTATGTTCCTGGTTAGGTTCCGGGTTAGGTTCCGGGTTAGGTTCCGGGTTAGGGTTAGGTTCCGGGTTAGGGTTAGGGTTAGGGTTAGGGTTAGGGTTAGGGTTAGGGTTAGGGTTAGGGTTAGGGTTAGGGTTAGGGTTAGGGTTAGGGTTAGGGTTAGGGTTAGGGTTAGGGTTAGGGTTAGGTTCCGGGTAGGTTCCGGGTTAGGGTTAGGTTCCGGGTTAGGTTCTGGGTTAGGTTCTGGGTTAGGTTCCGGGTTAGGTTCCCGGTTAAGTTCGGATTATGGTTAGGTTCCGGGTTAGGGTTAAGTTTATGGTTAGAGTTAGGGTTAGGGTTAGGGTTAGGTGTAGGAGTAGGGGTAGGGTTAGTTTCCGGGTTAGGGTTAAGTTCCGGGTTAGGTTTCGGGTAGGTTCCGGGTTAGGGTTAGGTTCCGGGTAAGGTTCTGGGTTAGGTTCTGGGTTAGGTTCCGGGTTAGGTTCCCGGTTAAGTTCGGATTATAGTTAGGTTCCGGGTTAGGGTTAAGTTTATGGTTAGAGTTAGGGTTAGGGTTAGGGTTAGGGTTAGGGGTAGGGTTAGGGTTAGGGTTAGGGTTAGGGTTAGGGTTAGGGTTAGGGTTAGGGTTGTGCTCGCTTCGGCAGCACATATACTAAAATTGGAACGATACAGAGAAGATTAGAATGACCCCTGCGTATCTGGATAGTTTGGTTCACTTACCTCATTGGGAAGCTGCTGTTATGGCCCGTTTTGCGCAATACGAATTTTTGCCGGAATGGGACTCTGAACGTCGTTTCGGGGCAACTTACGGAACTTTATATATTTGCCCACCTTGTCATGTGCATCTGGTGAGTTTAGTTCACTTACCTCATTGGGAAGTTGCCGTTACGGCCCAATTTGCACAATACGAGTTTTTGCCCAGAACGGGCATCTGAACGTGGTTTTGGGGCAACTTTTGGAGCTTTCTATATTTGTTCTACCTTGTCATGTGCATCTGGTGAGTTTGGTTCACTTACCTCATTGGGAAGTTGCCGTTACGGCCCAATTTGAGAAATACGTGTTTTTGCCCAGAACGGGTATCTGAACGTGGTTTCGGGGTAACTTTTGGAGCTTTCTATATTTGCCCCACCCAGTTATGTGCATATGGTGTGTTTGGTTCACTTCTCTCATTGGGAAGGTGCCGTTACGGCCCATTTGCACAATACACGTTTTTGCAAGGAACGGGTAACTGAACGTAGTTTTCGGGCAACTTTTGGAGCTGTCTATATTTGTACCAACTTGTCATGTGCATCTGGTCAGTTTGGTTCACTTACCTCATTGGGAAGTTGCCGTTACGTACCGTTTTTCGCAATACGCGTTTTTGCCAGGAACGGGTATCTGAACTTGGTTTTTCGGCAACTTTTGGAGCTTTCTATATTTGTCCCACCTTGTCATGTGCATCTCGTGAGTTTGGTTCACTTTCCTCATTGGGAAGCTGCTTTTACGGCCCAATTTGAGCAATATGCATTTTTACCATGAACGGGTATCTAAACGTTGTTTTAGGGGAACTTTTGGAGCTGTCTGTATTTGTCCCAACTTCTCATGTGCATCTGGTGAATTTGGTTCACTTACCTCATTGGGAAGTTGCCGTTACGGCCCAATTCGCGCAATACGCGTTTTTGCCCAGAACAGGTATCTGAATGTGCTTTTGGGGCAACTTTTGGAGCTTTCTATATTTGCCCTACCTTGTCATGTGCATTTGGGAAGTTTGGTTCACTAACCTCATTGGGAAGGTGCCATTACGGCCCATTTTCG
>NC_086190.1:497500-500000 GCF_023053635.1 Elgaria multicarinata webbii
TATGTGCATATGGTGTGTTTGGTTCACTTCTCTCATTGGGAAGGTGCCGTTACGGCCCATTTGCACAATACACGTTTTTGCAAGGAACGGGTAACTGAACGTAGTTTTCGGGCAACTTTTGGAGCTGTCTATATTTGTACCAACTTGTCATGTGCATCTGGTCAGTTTGGTTCACTTACCTCATTGGGAAGTTGCCGTTACGTACCGTTTTTCGCAATACGCGTTTTTGCCAGGAACGGGTATCTGAACTTGGTTTTTCGGCAACTTTTGGAGCTTTCTATATTTGTCCCACCTTGTCATGTGCATCTCGTGAGTTTGGTTCACTTTCCTCATTGGGAAGCTGCTTTTACGGCCCAATTTGAGCAATATGCATTTTTACCATGAACGGGTATCTAAACGTTGTTTTAGGGGAACTTTTGGAGCTGTCTGTATTTGTCCCAACTTCTCATGTGCATCTGGTGAATTTGGTTCACTTACCTCATTGGGAAGTTGCCGTTACGGCCCAATTCGCGCAATACGCGTTTTTGCCCAGAACAGGTATCTGAATGTGCTTTTGGGGCAACTTTTGGAGCTTTCTATATTTGCCCTACCTTGTCATGTGCATTTGGGAAGTTTGGTTCACTAACCTCATTGGGAAGGTGCCATTACGGCCCATTTTCGTAATACATGTTTTCTGCTTGAAAGGGTATCTAAACGTTGTTTGGGGGCAACTTTTGGAGCTTTCTGTATTTGTCCCAACTTGTCATGTGCATCTGGTGAGTATGGTTCACTTACCTCATTGGGAAGCTGCCGTTACGGCCCATTTTGCACAATAAAGTTTTTGACCGGAACGGGTATCTGAACGTAGTTTTGGGGTAACTTTTGGAGCTTTCTATATTTGTCCTATCTTGTCATGTGCATTTGGTGAGTTTGGTTCACTTACCTCATTGGGAAGTTGCCGTTACGGCCCAATTTGTACAATACGCGTTTTTGCCCAGAACGGGTATCTGAACGTGGTTTGGGGGTAACTTTTGGAGCTTTCTATATTTGCCCCACCTAGTTCTGTGCATATGGTGATTTTGGTTCACTTCCCTTATTGGGTAGGTGCCGTTAAGGCCCATTTTGCGCAATACGCGTTTTTGCCGGTATGGGTAACTGAACGTGGTTTTGGGGCAACTTTTGGAGCTTTCTATATTTGTCCTACCTTGTCATGTGCATCTGGTGAGTTTGGTTCACTTACCACATTGGGAAGGTGCCGTTATGGCTCATTTTCGCAAGACATGTTTTCTGCCAGAAAGGGCATCTGAACGTGGTTTGGGGGCAACTTTTGGAGCTTTCTGTATTTGTCCCCTTCGCAAGAACGGGTGTTAGAACGTGCGCAATACGCATTTTTGCCCAGAACGTGTTTCTGAACGTGGTTTGGGGGCAACTTTTGGAGCTTTCTATATTTGTCCCATCCGCAAGAACGGGTGTTAGAACGTTGTTTTGGTGCAACTCTTGGAGCTGTCTATATTTGCCCAACCTAGTTATGTGCATCTGGTGAGTTTGGTTCCGGGTTAGGTTCCGGGTTAGAGTTAGGTTCCGGGTTCGGTTCCAGGTTAGGATTAGGTTCCGGGTTAGGGTTAGGTTGCAGGTTAGGGTTAGGTTCCGGGTTAGGATTAGGGTTAGGTTCCGGGTTAGTGTTATGGTTAGGGTTAGGTTCCTGGTTAGGGTTAGGTTGCGGGTTAGGGTTAGGTTCCGGGTTAGGGTTAGGGTTAGGTTCCGGGTTAGGGTTATGTTCCAGGTTAGGTTCCGTGTTAGCGTCCGGGTTAGGGTCCGGGTTAGGGTCCGGGTTAGGTTCCGGGTTAAGGTTAGGTTCCGGGTTAGGGTTAGGGTTAGGTTCCGGTTTAGGGTTAGGTTCCGGGTTAGGGTTAGGTTCCGGGTTATTGTTAGGGTTAGGTTCCGAGTTAGGGTTACTATTAGGTTCCGGGTTAGGGTAAGGTTCCGGGTTAGGGTTAGGTTCCGGGTTAGGGTTAGGGTTAGGTTCCTGGTTAGGGTTAGATTCTGGGTTAGGGTTAGGTTCCGGGTTAGGATTAGGGTTAGGTTCCAGGTTACGGTTATTTTCCGGGTTAGGGTTAGGTTCCAGGTTAGGTTCCGGGTTAGGGTCCGGGTTAGGGTTAGGTTCCGGGTTAGGGTTAGATTCCGGGTTAGGGTTAGGTTCCGGGTTAGGGTTCGGGTTAGGCTTATGTTCCGGGTTAGGGTCCGGGTTAGGGTCCGGGTTAGTGTTAGGGTTAGATTCCGGGTTAGGGTTAGGTTCCGGGTTATTGTTAGGGTTATGTTCCGGGTTAGGGTTACTGTTAGGTTCCGGGTTAGGGTTAGGTTCCGGATTAGGGTTAGGGTTACTTTCTGGGTTAGTGTTAGGTTAGGGTTAGGGTTAGGTTCCGGGTTAGGGTTACGTTCCGCGTTAGGGTTAGGTTCCGGGTTAGGGTTAGGTTCAGGGTTAGGGTTAGGTTCCGGGTTAGGTTTCAGGTTAGGTTCCGGG